>NC_142931.1:27252616-27287616 GCF_046866305.1 Octopus bimaculoides | reverse complement strand
AAGACGGAACTGAACTCCAGTTTGATCTACATGCTGTGAGTCAATGGGTAGACAAAAATAGAATGCAACTAAACGAGGGAAAATTTGAGCTGATGCATTTTGGAAGAAAGACTATGCTAAAACAGCCGTACTCTCTTCCTTCAGAGGAACTACTCACAGCATCTAATAATATCAGAGACCTAGGAGTAATTGTTGATAACAATCTCAGCTGGAGTGCCCAAATCAACAATAAGGTCAATGTAGCTCGTAGGATGAGCGCCTGGATCCTTTGAACCTTTCTCCTCCTTTGTACAGCGACACCTCGAGTACTGCTGCACCATGAATTCTCCCCATACAACACAAAGCTTTTTGAAAATTGAGTCACCCCAAAGGTCATTCACTAAAAGAATTAGGGGCATGACTGATCTCACTTATTGGGACCGCCTTAAAGCATTGAAACTCTATTCTCTCCAGCGCCGCCATGAGCGATACATCATTTTCAAGTTACCACCAGCATTACCCAAACAACCTCAACATTGGCTTCAAAATTCATTCAAGGCTAGGATCTCGAGTCATATGTCCACTACCCAATTCAGGTTCACAACACATAAATACACTGCAATACAATTTCTTTTCCTCAACAGGCCCTACCCTTTTTAACATTGTCCCGAAACAGATCAAAATGGAAAAGGATCCTATCACCTTTAAACGGAATCTCGACAAATTTCTTCAAGGAATACCGGATAAACCACCTATACCTGGACACAACTCACTCAACAAGAACTCCCTACTCGAATGGACCATGATACCACCAAACTTGACTTTAAAAAAGGATTTAGCTAATCCTATCACATGGTGCTATTAAGTTAGACATGGCTACAATTTGATGATGCAATTTCCTCGTAAGGGATTGTTAATAACAATCCAGATGCCAACTAGCTTGATCAAATATATAGAGTTTCAATGCCTTAAAGCGGTCCCAATAAGCGAGATCAGTCATCCCCTTAATTCTTTTAGTGAATGACCTCTGGGGTGATTCAATTTTCAAAATATATTGAAAGAAAGTTGCTCAATATTTTTTGGTTGTTTTGTTGATCCGGTTCCTTTTATAATTTTTCATATAGATATATCTCTTTCACTTTGCATTACTTTTCCATTGTGATACAAATAAAATGAACCAAGTATCTATTATATTTTGTCTTCTCCATTTTCTTTTATCAACTTTATTATATATATATATACATGCATTCGTATATACATATAGAGAAGTATGCATAGATGAACATCGACCACATGTATACAAATGTTATTACCTACACTATTCATGTGTGGACATGATTTTTATATACATATTTTATAATTTCTGTATACATATAGTGAAACATAAACACGTAGTCTATTATATATGCAGAAGCTCAAATTTACTTTCAAACAAGTATTGATGCATTAGTCCGAGCTGTTCAGATTATCTTTTTTATAACTTTGTGTCTCGCAATGACAAGAATATTACAACTTATAGTTGGCTAAAGTTCTGGCAATAAGTATTAAATTCCTATTTTAATGTTCCTAAATAATTGAAAGTTTAATAAATGTCTCATTCGCAGCCATTAACATGATAAATTGCCCTAACTTACATGCACGCACATACACACACATACACGTACTTACGTATGTATGTATATACATATGTATGTATACATATATCAATATATATATATATATATATATATATATATATATATATATATATATATATATATATATATACATATATCAATATATATATATATATATATATATATATATATATATACATATATCAATATATATATATATATATATATATATATATATATATATATATATATATATATATATATATATATATATATATATATATATATATACACACGAGGGTGAGCCAAAAGGGAATGCTGTTTTTTTTAGGACAGATATAATTACCAACACAGGAACATGTATCATACATCAAAATGAAGCTGGTCCTCTGTGGATCACACTTCTACTTCTCAACATGGTCACCGATATGCAAATTTGTCAGTATTATCATTAAAAGCATGAAACTAAGTATTACCATTCGGTTGATAAATGATGAAGGCCTTCTGTGTCTTCCTACGTCTACGTTTTTTAGCTACCGTTGTTTATTTAATGCTATAGTAGATGACACTTACCCAAGGTTCAACGAATTGGGACTGAACCCAGAACCATGTGGTTGATAAGCAGGGTCATCCCATAAATAATGCGGTTTTTTTATACTTCTTTTACTTTTCAGAAATTAAGATGAACAAAGTTCTTTTTTAATCTAAAATATACTCTCTTTCATTTTCTACAATGCTCTTCCACCTATCTGGTAGACTTGCAAGGTCCCCCTTTCCAAAGTTCACTTGTCTATGACGAAAAATATTCCTCCAGTACTGTTCTGACCATGTCTACAGCATTCATATATTTTCCGTCCAAATGATTTTGAAGACTGCAGAATAAATGATAATCAGATGGGGCAATGTCCAGCGAATATGGTGGGTGGAGAATTGTTGCCCATTCAAACTGCTCCAGCTTTTGGAATTGTATCCCCACCGTGTGTGGCTGAGCATTATCCTGATGGAAGAACATCTTTCGTCTTGAAACCAAAGTTAGTCATTTTTCTTCTAACGCTGACTTGAATGACTGGCTGAATGACCAAATCCAAGCTTCTCTGCTAGTTCTCCAACAGTTACGATAGGATTTTGTTCCACCAGTGTTTACAGGACGTCCTCGACGAGCTCTGTAGTTTCCAGCTCCAAATCTCTGGAACTATCATTGACACTGGCTTACGCTTATTGTCCGATACCCATATACTGCATTGATATATCTCGCACTTCCCGTTACGTTGTTGCCTTTATTGAAGTCATAAAGCAACATATGCCTAATATGCTTTTTGGTCACTTGCATTATAGGTTTGAAAAAATAACTTAAAATCGAACAGCACTCTTCAAAACTTGCACTAAGAATAAGGACAAGGTAAAATTGCTACCTGCTTTTATAGCAAGTTGACGCTGGTAGTTTATCCTGTACCCTCCGACTTTTAGTTCATGCAGTTGAAAAAACCATATTATTTATGGGATGACCCAATATATGTGTGTGCATGTATGTGTTTGTATGTTTGTGTGTGTATATATATATATATGTGTGTGTGTGTGTGTGTGTGTGTGTGTGTGTGTGTGTGTGTGTATGTGTGTGTGTGTGTGTGTGTGTGTGTGTGTGTACATAGTTATATATATATGTATATACATATGCATATATGGGCACAGGACGTCACAGAACGTAAACAACATGAAATATGAAATACGAAAACATGATATATATATATATATATATATATATATATATATATATATATATATATATATATAAATATATATAAATATATATATATATATATATATATATATATATATATATATATATATATATATATATATATATATATATGCATGTATGTATGTATGTATGTATATCTCCTTTTTTCAGGAACAACATAATGCATTGGTATACAGTCAAGGGTGTTTGATCGCATAAGTTGTAGTTGAAAAACAGTTAGCTGACATGGAGGACTGGATATTGAAAATTAGTTCTCTCTATCATGATGATGCGTTCAGGGCACCAAAACGCCAACATTATGACTGTTGCCCAATGTTCTGTGAACGCTTTAAAACTTGTATGATCTGACACGGACAGCTGAAAAGGAATCTACAAAGCCAAGGCCAGTAGGAAGGGACATGGCTGGTGTTCTGACTGAGTCTGCATGCTGGAATTCATCCTCATTCTTTGAATAGGGGCTTAGGTTCAATTTAGACGGCTATGTGAAATTACTGGAGACTGTGGTCAATTTGAGGTTGGTGATGGTTGCTGCTGGAGGGCCATATGTGTTGCAGTGGGTAAGGAACTAAGTTGGGTAAGGAACTGAAGTTCCTTACCAAACCTCCGGAAAGAGTCAGAAGTGGCTGTCGAAGAATATCCGCAACTTCACCAGTCCTAATTTCTGGACTGCTGATCCTCCCGATTGTAATCCCAGGAATTACTGTATGTGGGTGGGGTGCGGTTTAGAAAGACACCAACCGTTTTACCTGCGACACCATGGCCGAGCTTGAGGCCAAGATCAAGTATGCGTTCGAGGATCTTCCCAGTGGTATAGAAAGAAACACATGCACCAGGTTTCGGAGCCATTTGGAAGTCATGTCGGAAGCTGTGAACGGCTACTTCGAGTATACCGTTATCTCTCAGCCATAATTTATGTGATTTTTTTTAAATGCTTTTATTTTTTTAACGGGATATTGTTTTCTTTTCCTTTTATGTAAACTGACGAATTTAGCCCGAACACGCTGTATATCTCTATCTATCTATCCATCTATCTTTCTATATATATGTGTGCGTGTGTGTGTGTATGTATGTATGTATGTATGTATGTAATATATGTATGTATGTATGCATGCATGCATGTATGTATGTATGTATGTATGTATGTATGTAGCAAGTGGGCGAAAGGTACATCTACATACCTATATTTTCACAAAACTGTATGTGTGTGTATTTTGAAATATATGCGTGGGTATGCACATACGATTATGCATTATTTATGTTTTCTTTTGAGAACTGTCGTTCGATTTGCCAATGTTGTTATTTATTAAATTATATATTAAAATATTAATAAATAAACAAATGAATCAATAAGTAACTAGACAAAAAATGGAATAATTCAATATTTAAACAGAAAAATATCGTTTTCATTTTCCTCTTCGTCGCCACCATTATAACGATTTGCCCTCCTCCTCATCATCGTAATCTCTTCGTCATCAGCAGCAGTAGTACCAGTAGCACTAGTTGCACCACGTGATCACCACCTTCATCGGCAGAATAATCGGCGTGTTCATTACCATATTCATGTTCTCTTCGTCATTGTAGTCGTCAACACTCATTATTTTTTACATGTTAATGATTTCAAGTAAATTTTAAAGAAAAAAAAAACGATAGAAAAGAAGAAAAAGATGGAAGAAAACTCCTGTATCCAAAGAAATGTGCGAAGAGGTACTACATTTTTAAAAAATTATAAAAGTACATGGTGGAATACTTTTAAAAATCGTAGGAAGTAAAGAACATAGCAATACATACATTCTGAAAATACAATAAAACAACTAAAGTAGTTGTATGCTGTCAACTTAATGTGACAGTCCCATGAAGGGAATAATACTACTGCTATTTAGCCCTAGGAAGCTGCACCGCTTCCTGTCGGCCTTGACGCATTTCTTGTGTCCTTATGTTTACAAGGGGGGATAAGCACCTCCACCCAGCTAAACACCACCGAAGTCGTACTGCAGGCTTAGCTGGGTGGAGGTGCTTGTCTCCCCCTTGTAAACATAAGGACACAGGAAATGTGTCAAGGCCGACAAGAAGCGGTGCAGCTTCCTAGGGCTAAATAGCAGCAGTATTATTCCCTTCATGAGACTGTCACATTAAGTTGACAGCATACAACTACTTTATCGTATCACTACGGCATAAATCTCTCTGAGAGATTTAGAAATGTATTATTTCTATTTATAATAAAACAACTAATGATGCACAACCAAATATACGTTTGTATATTACAACAGACTTAGCAATACACAAAATCTGTGAGCCCTAACTGCACATTGAAAGCAGAATAAAGGACATCTTGCACATAAACTAAGAATTTCTCACGAGAAATCGAAAACAAAGATATGTAGATGGAAAACTACGAAAGACCAAAAACAAAAATGGTCACGCAAACAATCATTTGTAGATAGATAGATAGATAGATAGATAGATAGATAGATAGATAGATAGATAGATAGATAGATAGATAGATATGCATTTTTATAACTTGCTCTTTCTCCCCTAACTTACCAGCAAACAGAATAACACACAGCGCAACAGAATAAACATAGGAATCACAAATGGTAATCTAACAGAAACAGTTTTAAACATAGCAGAAATTACTACTACTAAAGCAATCAGAAAAGAATAATAGAAAACACCTTCCCACACTGAAAATAAGCAAATAATATGAGATAATAATAGCTAAATGCAACCAAGCTCTTCAAAAAACAAACACAAATATTATATAACTGAGCCTATATCGAAGAAAAGCGAGTTCGGCCACTATAGAGTCAGTCATCCCCAACTCCACCCTCTTTATACAGAAGCGAAAACAAATAGACGGCTCAAAATTGTCGGAAACATAATATTCCTGTTTTTATTCCTTTAGATAGAAAATGGCAACCATCTACATTTACAATGTTAAAATCTAGGAAAATATAATTTTGAATAAAAGTAAGTAGTCCTTCAAAAGGCGAAAATTAAATTAAAACATGAACCTATTCAGGCGTGCTGAATAAGTTTGTTTAGTAATATGAAATTTATTTTAAATATGAATCAAAAACTTGGAAACAGTTTTTCTCAAAATTACACCGGAAAGTGTACCAAAAACAAAGAACTCGAAATATATTGAGAGAGCACAAGGCCCATATTTTGTACTATAATAAACATTCATAATGGTTAGCAAAACAGTATGAAGGGAAAATATAACGTCATACACGTGGCCCGGTATAATCAGTGCAGAATTTACCAAAATAATCAAGCTCGCAAGCAAATGGAAGGTGTTTGGAATCGAGAAAGGTTATAATTTCTCCTTTACATATTTAATCAATAGGTGGCAATGAAATATTGAGTTTGAAATTAGGCTGAAAGATAGAAATTTGTTCGATTTATATTGATAGATACTTCATTTTTATTTATCCCAGAAAGGTGAAAGTGAAGACGATCCTGGCAGGGTGTATTGAAGTACCACACACATTTTCTTCGCCGCTCTGCTGATTCTGCTATTATACCGCCCTCACTTCCAATAAAATATAGATGAGTCAACGATAGAACTTTGCATATTCGCTCGATCTGTCATAAATAGCAACTAAATTTCCACTGATTACATTCTACCACCTTAAACAAAGGATAGATTGGACATAGCTGTCTCTAATGCACAAACAAGAAGAGATGGTCACGAATAAAATAAATTTTTTAATCATTGATCCGCTCAATATGTGCTGACCGAAGTCTAAACATTAAGGGCAGCAACAAAATATTAATTTCTAACTGTGAGACGCGGCTACAGATTTTTTTGTGAGGTAGGGATATAGTCAATTAGATCGGTTTCAGTACGACTTCGGTGGTGTTTGAACTCAAAAAGTAGAGACATGTCAATTCTGTCATTCCAAAGCTCTTACTGCCAACGAAATATGTGACGTAAAAAAATCCATTCAACTGGTTACTGAAGTATGTTTCACGTTCAATGCAGAATAGTTCTGTCTTATTTCTTCTTCCAACGTTTAGAAAACATAATTGTCGTATCTTAATTCTTTTCTACATTTCATCGAAATGATCGTTCGAAGGACTCAGAAAAAATATGTTCCGTCTCTTTATGTTCAGAGTTCAAATCCCACTGAAGTCATCTTTGCCTTTCGTCCCTTTGGGGTCGATAAATATAAATACCATTAAATATCTATCTATATTTCTGTGGCCTTATGCCTAAATTAGAAATTATCTATAAACTGTAGAAACCATCACAATTCATCAACGCTCTTTTCCAGACTCACTTTCATTCTCCCACTCACTCTCACTCTTTCTTTCTTTCATTTAAAGGGGCTTAACTCACTCCATCCCTAGTTATATGCAACATGGGTATTTTAGTAACTTAAATTTTTCCAGTGACTTTATAAGAACTAAAAATACAGGGCTAAAAATACAAGCCGATGCCGTAGCAGTTCTTCATTTCTGTGATGAAAACCCTATTATGACAATCTCCCACCATCAACACCCCACCTAAAAATTTTCAGTTTTGTATATTTATATCTATTCTCTTTCGCGTTTCCGTGCAAAAATATGCCTAAACACTGCCAATAATCAAGTAGCGAGTAAACTATATGTTTCTCTCATATGAAAGGCCGTATGTCATTACTACTCGTTGAAGAAAGCCTAGCCAATTGCAAAAAATATATATGAACAAATATATCTTCAAAAACACAATTCCTCCGTAGCTTAGAATTAAATATTGTACCTGGGTGAAAGCAGGAAATCAACAATGAAATGAATTCCTCAAAAGCTTCTGTTTCCTCTGTTGTAATATATAGAACATAATTAGCTATATTCAGCATAACTATTCCAAAGAGGACTGATACATAATCACTCACATTGCCTATTCAGCTCAATCGCCTGAAGCGCCATCTTGTGATGAATAAATTCGATCATTAAACTTCTTGAAGTGTAAGGAGGAAAAAAAATCAAGAAAGATAATTAGGGATGACAAAACCATGAATACAAGAAAATAAAATGATAGTTCGGAACTGGAGATCTGCCAGGCTCTCAATTGTCCAATGAATTATCTATATCGCATACACTTCACTCTCAGCAGAGCTTGCCACAAACCATCCGGCTCTTTTCTTTTCATGAACCCCCCACCCCCACCGACAGACACACACACGTGTATGGGTGTGCGACTGTGTGTGTCTCCCTTTATCTCTTTCTAAATATTTGACATGCCTTTGCGAGAAGATTTCTTTCATTATCGTCGCTTGTAAAGTTGTCAGCATTACAAAATATATATTCTTGTTTCACTAATAATGTTCTGCTTTTGTCTCATTTTACTTTTGTGGGGTTTCTTGCACAATATTTCTTTTAAATCAACACAATTCTAATATATGTGCGTTTGGTACATTATATATAGCTAGCTAGCTAGCTAAATAGATAGATAGATAGATAGATAGATAGATAGATAGATAGATAGATAGATAGATAGATAGATAGATAGATAGATAGATATGGAGAGCAGCATTTCTTTTATATATGGTTCTTTAAAGACATGACTGTGTTCCAGTTTAATTTACTTTATTACAGACTTTTTTCATATTTTCGTATCAATTTCTTGCTGCTAGTTTGGAACGATAACATTACTAAATCCATATTCGCAGATTCCCGACTTTCACAGTCTCATTTTCAAGAACTTATAGAGATTTGATACCGGCATTGCCTCTTATATACTGGCCAGATTTTCGTAAACTTTTTTGTCAAAGGCTTTTTTGACTGTAAGGCTTCCACATCAGCACGTGCTAATGTGATAACGTCAAATATTTTCGATCGTTAGGTTTTGATATCAGTAACCGCGCTTTTTTTTTCATTTCTTTATTTCTAATTTTTATGTGTATGTTGTTTGTGTGCGTATATTTCTTCGGAGGATGGCATTGTGTTGCGACATCACAACGGCTTCTATGATTAATTTTATATTTTTGTAAGGAATTCTATACACTATGCAAATTTTGTTTTCTACTATTTTTCTATTTAACTTTGATTTGTGACGTTCGTATGGTGTGTTGGAATTGCTCTTTGTAGTAAGTGCATGATGCGCCAAGAAAAAAGTGTTGTACTTGTGTGTCCAATGTAATAGTTGGAGTCCAAAAATTTACAACTTTCAATTTTGCAGATAAATTCGTAGATTACGTTTCTCATTGTTCTTGGGTAACCTACTTGTAGTGTGTTATTGACAGGGAAGTTTTTGATTTTGGCGTTTTTTTGTACAATATTGTTAACTTTCGTTTAATGGCTGTGTGTCATGCATTTTGTTCCATTTTATGAGGTTTTTGCTTGTGCAGTCGTCTTTTCAGTAGTTGCTGTGCATTTGATTCATATAATAAATTTTATTTGTGATTTGTGTATTTTTATTGGGTGTACTCGTTAATGTATGTAGAGTATTTATGAATATATCCATCTATAGCTCGGTCAGCTAGCTTGCTGAATTATCCGCTATAAAATATTTTCTTTCCCAAGTACATTGCTAATGGATGAGAATATAAATGCTTTTCTAAGTAGTGATTTTTACCACTTGCATCATATAGTCGTGTGGATATTCCCTGTCTCCGTCTAGGTATATGCATTTGTTTGATTTTTTTGTGTATACCGGCGTAATGTATGTTTATGTCTAAAAACGGGATCTAATTTGTATTTTCTGAATGTAAATTTTTAGTACGCACTTCTTCTCTAACTCTTTCTTTAGGTCTCAGAGTTCTTTGACAACAATCACATACAACAAATTTACACCTGACTACTGACGTGAAAACCTAACAGTCAAAAATATTTTGCACAGCAAATTATCACGTGACTGCTGACGGGCAAACCCCATTGGTCAACAAACCTATGTCGGAGAAGTCTATCAAAATTTCACCAGTATATAAGAAACAACGCAAAATATCAATTCTTTAAATTGGGAAGCTGAATTAAAGGACATCATTATGAACACTCTGTAATAACACGGCTAGAATTGAAACACAGTCGTGTTTTTAATAAAATACACGCACAGATACACAGACACACATACATACGTACGTACATGTATGTATATATATATGTATTGTATCTATGTGTATATATATATATATATATATATATATATATATATATATATATATATATATATATATATATATATATATATATATATATATATATATATATATATATATATATATATATATATATATATATATATATATATATATATATATATATGTATATATATATATATATATAGAAGGTTGAAAAGTAACACACGTGTGTTTACGTCCCCGTAACTTAGCGGTTCGGCAAAAGAGACCGATATAATAAGTATTAAGCTTCCAAAGAATAAGTCCTGGGGTCGATTTTCTCGACTAAAGGCAGTGCTCCAGCATGGCCACAGTCAAATGACTGAAACAAGTAAAAGAGTAAAGAGCAAAGAGTATATATATATATATATATATATATATATATATATATATATATATATTATTGGCGCCTGGGTATTAATACGAATGTGCTTATGCAAATTTTTTTATCTTTATTTATTGGATGATGGTTCGGCGGGGGTGATGCAAAGCAAAGCTAGAATGAATAACAATGATGAACAACTGTGATAAAATATAATATTTATTACGATCAATCGAGACATAAATATATACATATGTGTGTGTCTGTGTATGTGTGTGTGTGTTTGTGTGTGTAAGTGCCTCTGTGTGTATGTGTGTGTGTGTCTGTGTGTGAGCTTGTGTGTGTAAGTGCGTGTATGTGTGTTTCTGTGTATGTATGTGTCTGTGTGTGTAAGTGCGTGTGTTTGTGTGGGAGTGTGTGGGAGTGTGTGCGTGTGTATGTGTGTGTGTGCGTGTGTTTGCGTGTGTGCGTGTGTGTGCGCGTGTGTGTGCGTGTGTGTTTAGTCAGAAGATCTGGAGATTGTGATATAATAAGAACTAAGATATTAGTAGTCATTAATAAAGGTATCAGATTTTTCTTTTGCAAATAATGAGGTCTTTCTACATCAATATATAGTATTTGTTGCTCTTTTACATAATAACACTGAGCATACGACTTAATATCGTTACCGATTAAATCCACTAATTTTTGTTTCTGATATGTCACTCCATGGCTATTTGGAAAAATATTTTTTAAAAATACAATAGCACGAGAGTATTTTACATTCACATAGGTGGAGATATAATGAAGCAACTATGTGTTTTCTCGTTGCTACTTACGATTAAGCACTCAATACATTGTTTAAAAAGATATGTGGAAAACTGAAAATATGACACAAATTAGTTGTTTCGAAATTCAAGCTAAAAATGCTTGTAAACATTATTGTAATCTGTACTGGTCATTGTACAGAAAGTATGGATTTAAAGTTTGTGCAATGATGTATTACCTATATTGAAGCTGAAAAGTTCAGGAAACTAAAGGATTAAATATATGAAAGTTCAACATCTGAACAGATCGTTCTAAAGAGTATTGCTGACAATAAATTCACGAATGTTTTATAATAAATATTACTGTTCTGCTAAAATAACATTGCCTAGGAAATGTTCCACGAACATTGTGTCGATATAGAATTTAAATAACAGATCTCAGAAAATGGAAAAGAATATCAGGAATGGTTCAATGATAGTTGGGGCATCCGGTTTGGTCACCAAGAAGAAATAATTATGAACCTTCAAAGAACAACTGCAAATTACAAGCCATCGAGAGAGCCTCTCTATAGGCACCTGAACTGATAGACGTGACATCCTACTGACTTAAATCCCTCTATTCTGTCGAAAATCATACCCAACTGTTGTAAAAATCACAGCCTAACGTTTTCACTAACACATTGAGTAGTGTAGTTTTGTTGACATTGTGCCTAAAAAGACTGGATGGTTATGGCCGGAACTCTTTTAGTCATGTTTTTTCAGGATCAGGTTTGACACGGGGGATAAACATCAACAAGTAACTACAATAACAATGTATTAAAATCAAGTGTCAACACTTAATGTAATTGATTGACTCTGTAAAAAGGTTACAGAATGCACATTCACTCCTAAGACAATCAAACTCAATAAAAAGAATATTTATAATCATTTAGTTTACATTTGCCAACATCTATCTCTACTCTTAGTGTTACCAACTGATTAGAATATGCCTTGCTGAAAACGTCTAATATGACAGAAACGTGTTTACTGTTTTCACCTGGTGGCTTTAAAAAACAATTCTATGACAATTCGTTTTTGAATAGTAAATGACCTAATGTATCTGCAGATTTTCAATTATCAATGTTACATATGAGAGGCCAAGAATAGTAGACCTTCCCACGGCTCCTAGGAAAGCAAATGCATGTCAGCTTTTAACATATATATATATATATATATATATATATATATATATATATATATATATATATATAATACTAGGATAGAATTTATGAATATTTAATACATCGCTACGCACGTTTCCACAAATCACATGATTTTTACATCAGAGTCGGTATCCTTGGAATTAGTACAGTAGTGTCCGTATTATCCGTGGGCATCCGGTTGATCATCATCATTGATATATGTGTGTGTGTGTGTGTGTGTGTGTGTGTGTGTGTGTGTGTGTGTGTGTGTGTGTGTGTGTGTGTGTGTGTGTAATGATGGCTGTTTACTCGTGGCTGACGAAGACCATCACTGGTTGGCTTCCGTGGGACTTGGTGATGCAGGAAAATCACAGCATTGTTATTGCTTAATCTACGATCAATCCCGATCGAGAAGTTCTATCAACAAAAGCATTCTACTGTTTAGCTCTGGAATATATGTTGTGCAAAAATGTTAATAAATTGGTCTCGGATTTTGGCACAAAGCCAGTAATTCCAGGGAAAGGGCTAAGTCGATTTTATCGACATCAGTAATCAAGTGGTGCTCGCCAACTTAAATGTGTTAATAAATTAATAATATTTGTAAAACATCGAGCTACCAGACTCGTTAGTACACCAGGAAAGACGCTAAGCGGCATTTCGTCCGTCTTTAAGTTCTGAGTTCAAATACTTCCGAGGCAGTATTTCACCCTTTCGGCATCGATAAAATAAGTACCACTGAAGTACTGAGGTCAATGTAATCGACTTACTCCTCTCCCGAAATTGATGGCCTTGAGCCAAAATTTGAAACTAATAAATTAATACTTTTCTTGCCTTTTTTTGTAAATTATTTACTATACCTACATATTGTCTCATGTGTGAAGTGTTAAACCTTAATATGACTTTTATGCTTTTGTTCATGCTTTATTTTTTAATATGATGCAATCCACCCATTGGTATTGTTCTAGCTCTATTACTACACCCTGATTATTTCAATTTCGTTGTGTATCCGTATGCAGAATAAATTTTACAGACAGGTTTGAGAGAGCAGTAGCAACAACAAACGTTCTTTTCTTTCATCTAAATGTAAGTTACTTCACTAGACGTTTCACAAACACTAATCTGTAGTGAAAATATTCGTCAGAGGTGGATAAAATCTTATACTAACAAAGCTGACATATTCAAAGCCGTCTGTATGTTTATCTTTGACATTAATGTAAGTTCTCTATAGCAGATTCAAGTCAGCTTCTTCGTTCGTGTCAAGACAATTCCAGGATATTTGTGAATGTGAGCTAAAGTGTGCTTATACGTAGAGGTATATGAGGATGTAATGGCGCTCATGCAATAAGTGTTCATGAGTATGCCTGTGATTGTTTTTACAAGATGTATGTGATTGTGCAAGATAAATGTGATTGTGCAAATTTTCACTGTACAATCGACTGGATTTGAAGGATATGGGTCAGTTTGCTTTGCTTTTCTTGGCAAACCCAGGGTATGTGTATATAAAATTATGCATGAGTGTGCATGTATGTAAGAATGGATGCACGTATAAATGTATGTATGTATGTATGTATGTACGTTTGTATATGGTTGTTGTTTTCTTTTATTTATTGAATTTTTGTTTGTGCATGTTGCGTCACATATTTTTGTTGTTTTATAATTAGCATTTTCCTTGCTAGAGTTTCGTAAATGGTTTCTTACTCTAATAATGGCTTGGAATAAGGGTAAATTTGTAGTTCGGATACTCCATTCACAGAGATGTGTGTGTGTGTGTGTGTGTGTGTGTGTGTGTGTGTGTGTGTGTGTGTGTGTGTGTGTGTGTGTGTGTGTGTGTGTGTGTGTGTGTGTGTGTGTGTGTATGTGTACATATGCATGTGTATATACGCAAGTATGATGTATACATGAACGTGCATATATATTTGGATGTATGCATCTGGAAGGATTAGAAACATCTTAAATAGTAAACAACTACACGTATTATTACAGTTAAATTGTCTTCCCTCAAATGGTAGTTTTGCCTAATGTTTCAAGACAATAATTCTTTCAGGCAAGAGAAACGTAATTTCCTAAAATTAAATCAGAAAATAAGATTATAAAATATTCTGTAACACTATTATTCTTGAAACGAAAAAAGAAAAGGATAGAAATTAACACAGTTCTATTTACTATTTCATACTTCTCTAATGTAAAACAATATACTAGAAATAATAGCTTTCTCAGTCTTCAGTTATCAACAAGGAAAATGGTCGACGTTTGCCGAACGACTTTAGTTAATGGACAGACACAACAGAAATAAGATTTGCCAAAACACGAAAGAAATCAGTTTAAAATAGATTGAAATGACTAAGCGTAATTCTCAAGTAAAACTTTCACCTTTCTCGTTTAAAAACGGACAGGAATTCGTAATAAGATTGCTTGTAGTTTATTAATAATATAATCTGCTGTAGGCTATTCATTTCGCCTTCTTAAAACAGTACTAGTCACCATTTCAGTAATCGCACTAAATTCAGTTCATTGTTTTTGTGATTAAACAGAGAAAAACCAATTGGCTGCCCTCATCGTGTCATCAGCGATTTTCTTAAATAAACAAGTTGAATTCGTCTATCACAATTATTATTCGTTTATTTCTGTAACCGAGTTTACACTTATGAAATAGGCTTTTCTTTCCATTTATCTGGTTTGATTTTAACACACAACACTCTACTTTTACTTCGCAATTCTCTTATCGCTATTTCGGCAAGACTATTGAAGTCTGTACTTCACTGACGACGTCACTAGCAAATTCCTGGAGTTGTCTCCCGTACTTACCGAAGAAAAATAATGATATAAGTCATTGCCTAATATTGTATTTTATTTCTTCGCTGCATATTTTTTTATAGTTTTCTTTTAATGTTCCTTACATTAGATATGTTAACACTAACATAACTATCGTTTACCACATTGATGATGTCTCCCAGTTATTACTCTATAAACGGTTCTACTTTACTGCATCAATCACTGTCTAGTGTTGTACATGTACTTAGTGATGTTTTCGTTACTACTTTTGCATATACGATGTAGTCTATGCTTCGTTGAAGAGAACATAATAACACTGAAACATGTCTGAACATTTTTCCAATAGCTCAGCGACAATACTTTAAAATTGACAAATGTTTCTTTAAGGTCGATGTTGAGTTTAATATATCTTCCCTTGGTATAATTTTGGAACGGATTAGTTGCATCAAGATAACATGTTATTGCATGGAAACGAATCTCCTTTAGCAGAGCAGCTAAGATTCACAAATAAATATAAAAGATATCCCATAGTGAGCGGAACTCACATATAAATTAGTTTAAAGCCCTTCAAGGCAACATAAACAGCATTTTTCCTAGAAATCGTAGGCTATATCCCTACCTGTTAGATGGAACAAAACGTTTGCTGAAGTCATCCAAGTAACAAACCACATGCAAAAATTTAATATATTACATCGATAGACCCTATTCAAAGAATATGTAGTAATTTGTGCTGTATATTTCAGAATGTACGAGTAGTATAAGTGGTGTCGTTTTGGGATAGATTTGTCATTGAGAGTTGGTTCACTTTTTTTTTGCTTAATGTGTATCGATTGATATTGGAGATTTTCAACGATTTGTTCTCGAATCTGAATCTTATCTACGTGCCTCAAGCATTTTTGAAAGGAGAAGAAAACAACCACTACGTCTATAAATTTCTCCTAGAAAACCTTGTATTTTATCATCAGAAGATAAATATTTCCATGAATCACAAAGTATTATATAACAGATTGTTATTTCTATATCCAGCAAGTTAGAATAGTTTGAGGGAGAAATAGGGGACATGAAATATAATACCAGGAGACACAGTTCTCTGCTACAGAGCAAGTCACACATACACACACACGCATACACACACACACACACATACACACACACACACACACACACACACACACACACACATAAACACACACACACACACACATACACACACACGTATGTATATGCGTGTATGTGTATGTGTGTGTGTGTATTTGTGTAAGTGGCTTGCACTGTAGTAGAGAAATGTGTCTCCTGGTCTTATATTTCGTGTCTCCTACATGAAATATCAACAGAAAGAGAGGGAGAGCGGGAGAGGAAGGAGAGGGACAGATGAATGTTTGTGCATACATATGTGTATTTAACATATACTAAATACGATATATATCGGGCTGGCGGAATCATGAGCACGCCGGGAAAAATGCTTTGCATCATTTCGTCCGTCCTTATGATTTGACTTCAAGTTCCGTCGAGGTTGACTTCGCCTTTTATCCTTCGGAGTCGATGTAGTCGACTTACCTTCTCCATCGAACTTCTTGGCCTTATATCAAAATTTGAAACTATATTTTTGTCTTTCATCCCTTCAGGATCGATAAAATAAGTACCAGTTGAGCACTTGAGTCGATATAATCGACTTGCTACTCACCCAAAATTTCAGGCCTTGTGCCTTTAGTAGAACGGATTATTATTATTTATTATTATTATTATTATTATTATTATTATTATTATTGAGTGAGAGAGCAGTGCATGCCATCGAAGTTACATTGGGGTAAAATATACGAAGCCCAAAATACGAACCCATCATGACTACCCGTCTGATAAGGGTATACCAGGCACAAGCATCACAACTATATGTGCGTGACATGGTCATCTCATATCAAGATAAACAACGCATGACCTCGCAGGTGGGGCCCAGTTAGAACTTTCGCCAGGTCGAATAGCCCATCCCGCTCAAAAGGTCCCTGAATAAGGGTTGCTTGAGGATGTTGAACGAAACACCCACGTTTCCAAAGGTGAATTATCCAAAGCCCAAAGAATTCCTCTCAACACATGGCTATGATGCTCCTCCACTATTTCTGCTCGTGATCAGAGATGTACATACCATCAGCCACTATTATTATTTGTATTGTTGTTGTTGTTGTTGTTGTTGTTATTACCACCATCATCATTATTCAGGCACCGAGTGAAATTCTTAGAGGCATTTTGAGTTCAAATTCCGCCGAGATCGACTTTGCCTTTCCTCCTTTCAGATTCGATGAAATAAGTACCAGTCACGCACTGGGTTCGATGTAATCGAGTAGTCCTCAACCCCTAAATTTCAGCCTATGTGCCTATTATAGAAACTTTCGTAAGCTTGTCACAGGAATATGTATATATACATATATACATGTATATATACATATATATATATATATATATATATATATATATATATATATATATATATATATATGTATATATATATATATATATATATATATATATATATATATATATATATATATATATATATATATATATATATATATATATATATATATATATATATATATATATATATATATATATATATATATATATATATATATACATATATACATAGATGTATATATATAAATATATATGTATACAAAAAAAAGACTCTAAATACAAAATAGTAACCAATAACAAATTGAACGAAATTAACACGAAACACTTCGACTTAATTAAGGAGCTAAAATTATTAGATAGGACGGAACCTTATACCCCTAAAGTACCACATGTTACTTTTAAGGATTACAAGGCAAAGTTTGAGAGCAAACCCGCTGTTAGGCTAATCTGCCCAACTAAATCAGACTTGGACAGAGTTAGTAAGTCTATTATTGATAGAATCATCCCTTGCGTTAAAAGAAATGTAGAGCTACCACTCTGTAAATCCCCGGGAGATTCCATAACATGGTTTGCTCACTGAACAATAAAAGGAAATCTTATTTTGGTAAAGCAAATGCTTTTGCTGAGACCCTTACTGATATTACACCTTAGAGAAAGATATTATTTTTACCGAAGGAAAACAATAAAACTTTTAAGAAATAGGACCGGGACCCGATGTGACATTCAAGACAACTTTGTTGTTACAGTGGGATCCTCGGACTCCACCCAAGTCACTGATACTGTTGATCTATTCTTGCTTTCGAAAATTAAGGAGGAACTCCCAAATATCAGAGGCGGTTTCTACAGAGATGACGCGTTATTCGCTATTTCTGGCTCCTCTTTACAATCCAGTGATAGAATAAGGAAAAGACTGATTAAATTTTTTAAAGATATATAACTTAGATATTCTATTCGAAAATATCATTAAAAGTGTTAATTTTTTTAAACGTCACATTAAATTTAGAAAATGGCTTATTTCATCCTTACCATAAGCCTAATAAAACCATTAATTATATCCACGCCTTGTCAAATCATCCTCAAAGTGTTATTAAAGGGGTGGTCAAAGGGGTGTCGATAAGAATCTCAAACTTATCTGCAAATGAAAAGATTTTTTATAACTTTGTACCTTTTTATAATACAGCACTGAAAAACAGCAGATTTGATAGGAAGATATATCATGTTAAGAATACAATATTTAAAAATAAATTAGGTAAACGTTTTCCAAATCTTGCGAAATTAAACATCGATACTCCTTCCGTGAATGACCCTCACGAGCATCAGGTCCACACTATAATAGAAGACACTATAATTCATTTAACTATAATGATTATTATATTGGGCCGATTAGGAACAATTCGGCGAGGAAACAGGAAATTATCTGGTTTACCTCCTCTCCCTTCCATTCAAATCAGTAATCTCTCTAAATTATTTTTTAGGATTATTGACAGGAATTTCCCATTAGGCCATAAATATCGTCCCATTTTTAATAGATCCTGTCTTAAATTATCTTACTCAACAATATCGAATCTAGGATCTATAATTGTGGCTAATGATAGATTAAAACTTAGGAATAATGGTATCGATAGAGATGTCCATATAACTGGCCTCAATATGAATAATAATAAGAAGAATACAGACGTCAAAAATATAAAGACGAAGTACGAAAATAAAACATGTAATTGCCGTAACCGGCTTTTATGTCCCTTGAATGGATTCTGTTTGTGGAGAAATGTCGTGCCTAAAGTTGATATTACAACACTCAATGAATCAAAGAAGATATACATAGGAAGTACGACTGGTTTTAAAACTAGATATAGGGAGCACGCAAATTCATTTACTAATCAAGAAACAAAGAACTCAACCCACATTACTAAATTAAAAAAGCGTAATAAAGACTTCAGTCTGTATTGGGCTATTATAACGGAAACCTCACCGTACAATACACATACATGAATTGTAAATTATGCACGAGAGAATCAATCAATATACTCTGCACTGATAAAAAAAATTACTTAATAAGATTTCGGATGTCATAATTCTTTATAGACATAAATATTTATCAACGTTTAATTTTTTTTCCAAAAATAATTTGTTTATATGATTTTAACCCATTTGCCCTTTGTATATTTGCACTCATTTTAAAACACTATTATCAATAGTTTTATTATATGGAAGAATGTGAGCAAGAGAAATAATATTCTTAAGATTATAAAGCTGGAAAAGTACAGGACAACTTATTACATCTGATAAAGTACAGAACAAGAAAATTTTACTTTTAGACCAGAACGAGAGGAAAATAGTGAACGCTGAGAAAAACTTCACCGTTTTCTATCTGTTTCTCTCTCTCTCTCTCCCTCTTCTGTTTCTCTCTCTTTCATTGCTCACACGTGACCATTGTCCATCTTTCTTTTCCTACACGGACGTTTAAACGAGAGAACGTTTTTTCTCTCTTTCTTCTATCTTTTCTCTTTTCAAAAAAATGTTTTTCCCTGCGTTCACTATTTTCCTCTCTTTCTGGTCTAACGACCCTCCATGTTTGTTTTTTGCTCGGTTTCCCTGTATGTCTCCACTGTCCTGTTTTTGTTCCCAACTTTGACTCTCCATAAATCTTAAATCTTATTTTAGAATTTATGGGAGCAACTGTCTTTGAAGACTCATTTTGTCGTTGAATGCTCGAAATGAGGAGTAGATAGACAGATGACAACTGATGAAGAGTCCTTTCTCTGTGTTAACTTGTCCTGTTTTCTTTTTTTCTCTCCCGTTGTTTACATATTTCATGTTATTTGTACCGTTGATGACGTTCTGTATCCATATATTCATGTATATATATATATATATATATATATATATATATATATATATATATATATATATATATATATATATATATATAGATATAGATATATATAGAAGCACCGCTAACCATTATCAACTGCATATACTTCATGTATACGAATTGCGTATTTGCCGCTAGGTGGAGAATATTCTCTCAAAGCAGCGAGTGTTAAGAACTGGGAAGATAATTCACCTCTAATCCCATCCAGGAGTGATGAACATCGAAGTTTCACCATTTTTCGCCATTTCGCCAACACCTACTCACACACACACACACAACATGCACATTTGCATACATTGTTAATAGCATAACTTAACTTATACCGCAAGTTGTATCTTCTTCAATCAAGTGATTGACACTTTTTTGCACTTTTTCCCTTGTTACCTGATATTTTTTTTAATCTTCATTTCGTCAGTACGCCAAATAACTCGAAATTATTTTATCTACATAAAAAATATTCTCGGTATACCTAGTCAAAATATACAGATATTTTAGTATACATCGGTACTGAGCAGCAAACAGTCTGCTAGAATTATCAACAAAGCCAGTGGCTTGTTTAGGTTCAAAGGTCTGGGTAATTTTGGTTGGCGAGACACAGCATGTTTAAACACAGGTGTCCCAAAATCCTTTGCACCAATGAGCGGAGTGTGTTAAAAATACAGTCATTGTAAAAGGGAGATGTTCTCCTGTGTTATACGCAATAGCGACTAGCATAGTTACGTTTGTATCTCCCGGAATGCATTAGGAATAAATATGCAATTCACACACACACACACACACACACACACACACACACACACACACACACGCACACACACACACACACACACAATGCTTGAATATTTCTAATCCTTACATAATAGCAAAATCTAAGATCTAACAGAATGTTGGAATATTGATAATATAATTTCGAATTGTAAACTCATGTCAAGCACACGATATAGTCTAAGAGTGCATCCATCTAGATTATTTAGAATGCTTATTTTTATTCCATGTTGAAGGTGCGTGGCCTAGTGGTTAGGATGATGTACTTACGATTGCAATGTCGTGTTTGCCATTCTCAGACAGGGCAATGCGTTGTACTCTTGAGCAAAACACTTCATTTTCCCTTGCAACAGTCTACTCAGCAGTGAATAACCCTGCGATAGACGGGCGTCCTATCAGGAGGGATGTTATGATTTCGATCATTTATAAGCCATGGAAATCGCGTAACCGATCCTATGACTCGAGATAGTAACGTCTAAGTGTCGATGATGTGATTATGGTGCATATTTTGTTCTATAGCGAATATTGTTTCTCTTACGATTTCTCTATTCCTTGGACGTCAGTAGCGAAGGTTTCTTCCAAAGAAAAACACTTTATGTACTATGCATCTTACTGGAAAAATTCCTTATCCGGGTTTAATGAATTCTCCGCTTTATAGTTGTCATATTTCAGTTTTATCTTACTCCTTTAATCGGGAGAGAAATTACAGCTCATAACTCTTAACAGAATGGTATTGAGGTGGGAGGGAAGAAGGTGTCCTCAAACAAGAGAACTGACTAGAATGTTTGCCTCGAAGTGGACTCTGCTAATCACATTCAAGGGTTAAATGTAGTATACAGATTATATAGAATATAATAGACTGTATCAAATAAAGGATCATACACAATTTATTGATTAATTATTTCTACTATACTCATAATGCTAATGCCTGGAATTTATCGATTCCAGTATTTCATTGGTACTTATTTTACGGGTTGAAAGGATAAAGAGCAAAAGGGGCCTCAGCCGAATTTAGTCAGGCGTGCTAACGATTCTGCCTGCTCACAGAGTAATAATGATAACATTTAAATAAACTTAAAATAAAAAAAAAAGATTAAATCCGCAACCAAAGTACATACCGGGATTCGAATTCAGAACAACTACCGCAAAGGCAGACGATCCGACATTTTTACAGTTTTATCAATCTGCCATCTTGGATTAGCACATTTTGATTTTTTTGATTTTTATCGTCTCCCAAAGGATGAACAGCAAAATTAATACCGGCGGGATTTGAATTGAGAGCGTAGTGAGTCGGAACGAATACCAAGGGGCATTCTGTCTGAGCCTATCATTCTCATTTTCAATTTTACTATAGCAAAAGATCTTTATATAGGGTTATATTCTTTGCCATCTTGATTACTCTGTTCATTCTCAATGATCTAAATAAGGCTTCACTGGAAATAGATCCAAAGGAGGTTGTCTTCCCAAAATCACACACATGAATGCACATACACACACACATGCGCGTGCACGCATACAGAAAACCCAAGTATACGTACATACATACATACATATATAAGCATACATACATACATATATATACATATATATATATGCATATATATGTATGTATGTATTTATATATGTATGCATGTGTGTATGTATTATACTTTTACAAGTAAAGACGTTGTCACTCCTCTTCTTGAGTAAAACTTTAATAAACATGACATATACTGTGCTAAATGTATTGGGTAGTTTTTCAATCTAATGTGAAAATGCTAAGCGCCATTTCTCTCTTTACGCTTGGCTCTTTATATCTTGAATACAAACTCCGTTGAGGTCGACTTTGCCTTTCATCCTTTCAGGGACGATGGACTAAGTAGCTGTTGAGTACTAGGATCGATGTATGCAACTTGCTCCTCCTCTCAAAATTTCAGGTTTTGTGCCTATAGTAAAAAGGATTATGACTTGAAATAAATACAAACATTAATGTAGGCGCAGGCATAGCAGTGTAGTAAGAAGCTTGCCACCCAACCACATGGTTCTGAGTTCAGTCCCATTGCGTGGCACCATGTCCTCTTCTATAGCCTCGGGCCGATCAATGCCTTGTGAGTGGATTTAGTAGAAGAAAACGTTGCTTGACAACCGGTGTTGGTGTTTCACGTCTCCGCAACTTAGCAGTTCGGCTGAAACTAGACCGATAGAATAAGTACCAGGTGTAATAAAATTAAGTATTGGATGGGAGGGTGCGATATCATCGACTAAAAATTCTTCATGGCGGTGCCCGAGCATGGCCGCTGTCTAATAACCGACACAAGTAAAAGATAAAACATGTTCTTTTTATTCTTTATTCTTTTACTTGTTTCAGTCATTTGACTGCGGCCATGCTGGAGCACCGCCTTTGGTCAAGCAAATCGACCCCAGGACTTATTCTTTGTAAGCCTTGTACTTATTCTATCGGTCTCATTTGCCGAACCGCTAAGTGACGGGGACGTAAACACACCAGCATCTGTTGTCAAGCGATGATGGGGGGACAAACATAGACACACAAACATATATATATATATATATATATATATATATATATATATATATATATATATATATATATATATATATGCGAGTAAAAATAAATACAAAAAAGGTGGGTTTTTTTGTATGATTGTGTATAGAGGAATATATTATGTTGGAACTCTTTTAAGCAAAATAATATATATATATATATATATATATATATATATATATATATATATATATATATATATATATATATATATATATATATATATATATATATATATATATATATATATATATATATATATATATATATATATATATATATATATATATATATATATATATATATATATATATATATATATATATATATATATATATATATATATATATACGACGGGCTTCTTTCAGTTTCCGTCTACCAAATCCACTCACAAGGCTTTGGTCGGCCCGAGGCTATAGTAGAAAACACTTGCCCAAGGTGCCACGCAGTGGGACTGAACCCGGAACTATGTGGTTGGTAAGCAAGCTACTTACCACACAGCCACTCCAATAGAGATATATAAATACATACTGAAGGACAGACCTGTGACATTTTGGGACTAACCTATATTGAGTCCTACAAAAAATAGAGAAAGAAAATTATTGCTCCTATCAGTAAACCAATTTTAACTAAATTTCGAAGTTTTAGCTTTTCTGTCTTTCTAAGAGCGCAACAACTTCACATAAACTCCGGCTTCATTCGTTGCTATAGTTTTTTCATCTAAACACTCTCATTAAACTATCCCCATTTTCCATTAGAGCAGTACCTATTTCATCCAGAAATCCTTTTATTTCTGATAAAAGAAGTTGTAACTGCAAGAAGTATTGCTACGCAGGAGAACTGAATTTTATTATGTCAGCTAAAAAAAAATTTTGCAAGGGAAGTAATTTCCACTAGTTATTTTTAGAATTATCTCCCTGTAGTTGTTTGCAATGTTTTATTAATCTTTTAGGGTATTAATTACTAGTAATTCAAAATCGGTAGAACGTTGACCAGACTTCTTTGTGGTATATAATTATCTCCTTTTATATAGTATAATTTCGAATCATTAAGGAGTTAATAAAACAAAATAACGGTGACGTATCGGAGCAATCGATATTTTGTTTTTCAATACGAAATTAATATTGCTAATAGTTATGTTATCGGTGACTGAATTATGAATGACAATACTGACATCGGTTTTAAATCAGAAAACATAGAATAAAAATAAGAATTTTTGCAATAAGTCGCTTCTAAATAAGAGCATTTTTTTTCCTATTTTCTGTTCTGTACATCATATATTCTCAAGCCGTTCTTTCAATCAGTATTTGAACAGACCTCTCTCTCTCCCCCTCTCTCTCTCTCTCTCTCTCTCTCTCTCTCTCTCTCTCTCTCTCTCTCTCTCTCTCTCTCTCTCTCTCTCGTACATATATACCTAAACAAGATAGAAGGTGACAGGAAAAGTTTACACATTAAAAATTGCGAATTTTCAGAAGTAGAGTACATGTTCAAAAAATCTCTTCAGAAAGATGTTTAAATATTGTAGCATTTTCTGGATTTGACCAATGGATTACACACTCCAGGTTTTTAGATTCGTCCAGCAAAGAGATATTACGTGAATAAATATTACATTGAATAGATAATGTATAAGCATAAAAAGGCGGTGAGCTGGCAGAAACGTCAGCACGCCGAGCGAAACGCGGTATTTAGGTATTTCGTCTGTCTTTACGTTCTGAGTTCAAATTCCACCGAGGTCGACTTTGCCTTGTGTAGTGGGGTCGATCTAATCGACAGGCCCCATCCCCAAAACTTTCGGGCCTTGTGCCTAGAATAGAAAAGAATGTATAAGCATGGAATATATTACTAGAGGGAGAGAACAAAATGAGAAAAGGGAATGACAAACTATACTATAAAACAAGGAAATAAAGACTGTTGTAGAAAGAGAAAAATAACAGAATAATGTATAAAAGAAATAAATTGGAAGGCAAGAAAATTCTTGATTGTTTTGTTTTTGGTTGTTTTTTAATGCTTTTTATAATGACACAAAGTGAATTTTCCATTCAATTATGTCTTCTCAAGCAAATTTACATCACACTTCCATGTGCTTTTTCCAGTTAGTACGTGTAATAATATAGAAATGCATTAATTTACACGAGAATATTATTATAGAGTGAAAATTTGTAGGTCAAAAGCAGTGATAATTTTCCGATAAAAATACTTTTTAATGACGCATTATAAGGGATTGTTGCTGTGTTATTCCTTTATAAGAAATATAATTTGAAGAAATAACGCAATTACATAAAACATGCAGATGCTAAGATCAACTACGGGAAAGAAATAAGAAAGAATGAATGAATGAATGAATGAATGAATGAAAGACATCACAAGTTAAGAAAGACAACCAGAATTTACTCTAAATTTTAATTTCCAACAAACTAAGCTAGATTACTAAAAGGGACAATTTCATTTGCTGCACAAATTCAATCTTGAGCAGACAATGATTTTATGAACGATACAATAATATACGTACCAGTTGGAAAAACTGGATGTGGTAAAGGGAGAGAATTACACTTGTACCATAGTTATTTCCCTTCGCACAGTTTTTAGACAATCCATTTCGTTGTGACTGAATAAATAGTGTCTGTTTTTACCTTAATTTCACATTGATTAGTTCATATTTACCAATTATATACTGAATTTTATTCAACTGCTTAACACAATTGCTTCAATCAATTTGAAGTTATTACAACACGAGAAATGCACGGGAACGAAACACGGGGAAGACTAACCTCAATAAGCTTCCGATAAATATTCCTTTCTACTAAAGGCACAAAAGCCTGAAATTTGGTGGGAGGGGTCTAGTCGATTAGATCGACCCCAGTGTTTCAGAGGTACTTAATTTATCAACCCGAAAAGGATGAAAGGTAAAGTCGGCCACTGCGGAATTCGAACTCAGAACGTAAACACGGACGAAACGCCGCTAAGCATTTCGCCCGGCGTACTAACGATTCTGCCAGCTTACCGCTTTAATTTTCCATTAAATAATGCTTTCCTTATTATAAGGCATATATAATTATGCAAAATTTATAAGGCGCAGGCACTCGAATTTCCTTCCCTATCATAAACTTCTAATATCATGAATTTCATAAACGCAGGCATGGCTCTGTGGTTAAGAAGATTGTCCCACTGCGTAGCACTCAGGATATTGTCTTCTATTATAGATCCGAGCCGACCAATGCCCTGTGAGTAAATGTGGTAGACGCGCATGTTTGTCTGTGTATACACGCGCACGCGCGCGCAAACGCACATGCACATACACACACACACACACACACGAAAAGAGCTAAAAAGTTCCTGAGTTTGAGTAGAAGAAAATACAGGAGAATAATTTAATTATGATTTTATCCAACATAATCCCCTCTCAGATTCACACACAGCGTTCCTTCAGTTTTTCTAAGCACCATAAAAGAACTCGCGAGAGGCCTGGTTGGGCCTCCAACCAGGCCTCTCGCGACACTCTTAAAGCCAGGATCTCGTATGTATATAAATGTATATACATATATGGAGAGAGAGAGAGAGAGAGAGAGAGAGAGAGGGAGAGAGAGAGAAAGAGAGAGAGAGAGAGAGAGAGAGAGTGGCAAGGTAGAGAGAGTTGTAGAGAGAATGTGCTTTTTATCGGACATATGAACAACTTATCGACTCTGTGTGCGTGCGTGCGTCGGGGAGAGGTGTCCGTGCGTGTGCGTGTCTTCTATTTCTAATCATATAAATTCTTCCTCTGAAGAAGGAGTTGGTTTCTAACAAAGATACAAAGCTCAATCTTTAGAAGGTAGATAGCAAAAGCAATGTCACATTTTAAATCTGAGATAAGTTGCGCATAGTTTTTACTGTTCTGCTCCCAGATTGTATTTGTAAAGTGGGTGATTTCATTTCTTGAAAATCCAAGCTGATCCAAACTGACAGTATTTACTGACAAAGCCAAGTGCGCCAAAACATTATTGATATAAATGTAAATTTGTAATCCGGATATAGAAGCTGGGGGTTTCGAAGTAGTGTGAGTGTGTGTGTGTGCGTCCCTTTGTTTGAGGTTGTCCCAAATCGTTTGATTAAGTCCACACAATTTAGTGGTTCGGCAAAGGAGGCTGGTAGTAAAAGCTCCTGACCTTAGAAACGAGTACAGGGATCGATTTGTTCAACTAGACTTCAGCTGTCCAACGCCTGAAACAAGTAAAAGTTATTTCCAGGAAATGAACTGTCAATCCATAATTAGATACTGGTTGAAAAGACAATTAATGTTCCTTGCTTGCAGAGCCATCAATAACTGGTACTTATTTTATCGACTCCGAAAGGATGAAAGGCACAGTCAGCTTCATCAGAATTTGAACACAGAAGGTGAGGACGGACGAAATGAGGCTAAGCATTTCATTCGGCGTGATGAAAATTCTGCCAGCTCGCCACTTTATCCCTAGAGATAATATTAACGAACAAAAGTAAGGTGAAGAGCTGACAGAATCATTAGCATGCCGTAAAAAATGTTTAGCGGCATTTCGTCCGTTATTACGTTCTCAGTTCAAATTCCACCGAGGTCGACTTTGTCCTTCATCCCCTTTGTGGTCAATAAAATAAGTACCAGTAGAGCACTGGGGTCGATGTAATCGAATTGACCCTGCCCCCGAAATTACTAGCCTTGTGTCAAAAGTTGAAAACAATATTAACGTAGGAAAGGTCTGCAATGCCGGTGAAATCTCTTCGAAGTTAAATCTCACCTGTATGTATGCTCAGTCAAAATATATAGATATTTTAGTATACATCAATACTGATCAGCAAACAGTTTGCTAAAATTATCAACAAAGCCAGTGGCTTGTTTCGGCTCAGAAGTCCGGGTACTTCTGGCTGACCAGACACAGCATGTTTAAACACCGGTGTCCCAGAATCCCTCATGCCAATGAGCCGTATGTGTTTTGAACACACAGTCAGCATGTAGAAATCTCAAGTTAAATCTTGCCCGTATGTATGTCTCCACATTATCAAACCTCAAAGCTACATTTCATCTTTTAAGAAGTCAATAAATCTCCTTTCATAAACTGATTTTCATTTGAAAAATACACGGATGTTCATGTAGGCTTTTGCTATACGTAAATAATTCTAGCTTTCAAAGAACACAGCTAGCTTTCAAAGAACATATTCTACAAAAACAGAATAAGATCTGCGTATGGCTAATGAGTGTTCAGGTACCTGTAGTATTCCGTTACCCGTAGAATTTGGAAGCGGACCTTTAAATCAGCAGGGTTTGTTATCATTTCGTTGTCTACACAAGGAATATTCCCCTATAAGTTATTCTCTAACTTGTAATGTCCTTTGCTCTCTCTGCCTGATCCAGAGTATATCATGTTTAACTGAGCCAGGGATTGACTTCATACACGCTAGTTAAACTTCTATAATTAACACTTAATTAACGCTTGGCCTCATATGATAATTAGGAAATGGGAAACAGGAACATTAGAATTAATTACATTTTAATGGTTGTCGGTCGTCTGATGTTCCTTTTCCCCTAATTAAAGAGTCCCAAATGATGTTCATCTTAATGTTAACCCTACCTGGACTATCGAAGCCCAGCTTGCAAGTTGATTCCTTCAGTTATCTTATCTTCCGTTGCTACTCTTCAAAGTTGATGTGCCATAGAAGAAAACGACAGACTGGAGACAAAGGAACAGTCGTGGCCATGTGTTTCCGGCCTAATAACTGTCATCAGCAGGACAATTTTCCTTTGAGAATACACTATACCCACGTGTGTGTGTGTGTGTGTGTGTGTGTGTGTGTGTGTGTGTGTGTGTGTGTGTGTGTGTGTGTGTGTGTGTGTAAAATGTAAATAAAATAAATATACGAAATTGAGCAGTAGTAAACACGGTAAAAATACCAATGAATAAAATACAAGATTTTCAATAAAGATGCTGATAGAAAATAAATAGTAAATGAACGAGTTAAATGAAATAGTATACTTAACATAAAAAATAATAAAAAGGAAGAGATAAAAACGAAATAAATAAAAGAACTATCTACGCTTGTTATTCTTAATCAGTGGTAATGACAAAAAAAGGTCATTAATATATTCAGAGAACGATTTCAAGTATAGATTGGAAATGGCCATAAGTAACACACTATGAATAAGAATAAAGTATGTACGTGTGTATAAATGTATGCATATGTGTGTACATATATACACACATACATATACATATATATGCACACACATACATATATATATACATGCATACATACAGACAGACATAGGTGTGTATGTACATATATACAAATAAACATATATATATATATATATATATATATATATATATATATATATATATATGTGTGTGTGTGTGTGTTTGTGTATATATGTATATACATATATATATGTGTGTATATGTATGCATGTACATAAATATATATATATATATATATATATATATATATATATATATATATATATGTACATGCATACACACACTCATACACACACATATATATATATATATGTATGTATAAATGTATGTACGTATACATACATATATGTATGTATGAATACATACATACGTATATATATATATATATATATATATATATATATATATATACCTTATGTATCCATTTTTACTATAAGATGAATTCTAGCTCATGCTGAGCACTTCAACTCTGGCCCGTCTTTATGTATTGTTATATTAACAATACATAATTATACAAAAATTACAGTTTATATATATATATATATATATATATATAGTGTAGTATATTGCCACTTAAGTGTGGCTGACCCCTAGGGGTGGATGTTACTGTTGCTTTTAGCACCAGGAGGACATCTCCTCCAGCTGGCTTATCGACACACGACTGTGTCCTGTTTGCCAAGGGAGTTATCCCTCTCACCGCGACCAGCAGCACGAACGTATCCGGATTTCAGGGTTATTTCCCTTCGTCGGCGTTCGACAGCTGATGACCTTGGTGAGAGAGACAAATCTGGCAAACCATATATCTTCTTTTCCAGTGACATTCTTCACTGATATTGAAAAGGTGAAAACAAGCAATGTTAATTCTCTAAATGAAGTATTAACAGTAACTGCACGATAAAGTGTAGTATATTGCCACTTAAGTGTGGCTGACCCCTAGGGGTGGATGTTACTGTTGCTTTTAGCCCCAGGAGGACATCTCCTCCAGCTGGCTTATCGACACACGACTGTGTCCTGTTTGCCAAGGGAGTTATCCCTCTCACCGCGACCAGCAGCACGAACGTATCCGGATTTCAGGGTTATTTCCCTTCGTCGGCGTTCGACAGCTGATGACCTTGGTGAGAGAGACAAATCTGGCAAACCTTATATCTTCTTTTCCAGTGACATTCTTCACTGATATTGAAAAGGTCATATTGAAAAGGTCTCACCAAGGTCATCAGCTGTCGAACGCCGACGAAGGGAAATAACCCTGAAATCCGGATACGTTCGTGCTGCTGGTCGCGGTGAGAGGGATAACTCCCTTGGCAAACAGGACACAGTCGTGTGTCGATAAGCCAGCTGGAGGAGATGTCCTCCTGGGGCTAAAAGCAACAGTAACATCCACCCCTAGGGGTCAGCCACACTTAAGTGGCAATATACTACACTTTATCGTGCAGTTACTGTTAATACTTCATTTAGAGAATTAACATTATATATATATATATATATTGTATTTTGGGATGGTCATTTAAAAAAAATTTTTGGCCAAATAAACACGCGCACTATATATTCGTTCTATACCCGTTTATTACTGCTTTTATTCTAATTGATGTCCATTGTTCGGAAATCTTTCGTCACACATCTGTGACCTCCTCAGCGACACTTTCCGACTTTCCGTTTTCATGTGTGCTCTTGCCCTGCTTATTCCATTCTGTTCTTCTATGATGTATATCCTTATATGCGCATGCATCTGTGTTTGCGTGTGTGTGTGTGTGTATGTGTGTTATTGCTATATGTGTAGCCTCTGTGATCTGTCTAAATGTCGTGTCAGTTCTATGCGTTGATAATACTCTATGCTATTGATTGAGCCTCTATGTTCTGCTTAAGCATGTTGATAGAGCACTAACGGGGCTTTCTCTCCTTGGAGCTCTCCTATGCAGCGTGCTGCGTACTGTCACCAATGTAAGTAATTGTCATACTTCTGCACCGTCCCTCGGTACATTGTAAGTTATACACTATATTCCTAACCTTACAGTTAACCTGTAGATTCATCCTACATACAATACAATTATTCTCCGTACATGGGGACCTATTGAAGGGATAAGTTCTACAGATCAGGAACTTTATAGGGGTACCAAGCCTTTCTACTACTTTAATTCGCACATTGGCTTTATCTTATGTCTTTTTTCTAAAAGGTATGCTAGTCCGCCGGCAGAGGTAGCATCAACGAACATGATACTCTGGTAATTTTTGTTGTCATACCATGTATTGGCCTTATCTATATTTTTTTTCTGGTCCTTTGTGCTATTCCGAGATTTACTCCAGTATAGCGAGCAGATCTTCTTTGCATCACTCTCTATGATTGCTTTGTATTTAGCCCTGGCTCCTTTGCACACTCTAATCCTCTCCCTTTGGTTGTAGTCAGAGAACTGCATGCAGTGGAAGAACTATTCTATGTATCTTTCCAATTCCATAGGGTTGCACATGCGAGACATTCCTCATCACTCTTACCAAGTCTGCTATAAGAGTATTGAACTTGGCGTTGTCCGCAATGGCTGTTTTCTTGTGAACATGGTATTTAGAGGTTTGGCATAATGGGAGTGAAGGATCTGGAATTTATAGTTCTTGGTTTCTAACCAGAGTTCCGTGTCTAAAACTGGTAGCCTATAGTTGGGGTGCTTTTTAGAAAAACATTAGATAAAGCTAATCTACAGATTAACATTAGATAAGGCCAATCTACAGATTAAAGGATGAACCCACAGATTAATTGTAAGATTAAGAATATAGTGTATAGCTTACGATGTACTGAGGGACGGTGCGGAAGCATGACGACTATTAACATTGGTGAACCAGCATTCAGTATACGAGGGCGTGTAGGTGGACACTGGTGAGAGCTCAAAGGAGAGAAGGCTCGTCAGTGTTCTACCAACATGCTCAAGGAGAACATTGAGGCTCAGTCAATAGCATAAAGGTCAAAGTATTATCAACGTATAGAAGTGACACAACACTTAGTCAGATCACAGAGGCTACACACATAGCAATAGACAAACCGAGCCTCAACAGAAAACACGAATGGAACAATAACACCCACCACCAACAATATCGACAACACGACTAACAACGACAAAAGCAACAGCGGTAACAACAATGGCAACAACAACAGCTACCATGATGGCAGCAACGTGGGTGAACACACAAACGCAGTGAATTACAAAAACGGTTCAAAACATCGGGTTCAAGGGCAGCAGAAGCGGCAACGAGGTAGGGGATTGGGCTGAGAGGAGGGTCATACTAAGAACAATGACACATACACACACGCACTTACACACGTACACACACACACACGCGCGCAAACACAGACGCATGCGCATATAAGGATATACATCATAGAAGAATAGAATGGAATTAGCAGAGTAAGAGCACACACGAAGATGGAAAGTGTCGCTGAGGGGGTCACAGATGTGTTACGAACGATTTCCGGACAATAAACATGAGTTAGAATAAGAACAGTAATAAATGAGTGAAGAACGAATATATAATGCGTGTTTTTATTTGGCAAAAAAAAAAAAATTACCGTACCGAAATACAACAATATTTGTTTCAACACTCGACTTTACATCAGGAATCTTGCAACACAAATTCATATATATATATATATATATATATATAAATATATATATATATATATATATATATATATATATATATATATATATATATATATATATATATATATATATATAAATATATATGTGTATATATATATATATATATATATATATATATATATATATACATATATATATATATATATATATATACATATATATATATATGTATGTATGTATGTATGTATGTATACATACAGATATATTTACATACACGAACAATAGCCCTCTAAATGTTAGACTAAAAAATGAAATAAAAACTAACCATGAAAATTCTAAAGTCATTTGCCATAATTAACTTCATTATTGTAGTTCAAGGGGTCAAACAGTAACAAATTAAAAGTCGCTAAAGAAATTCAAATGTGTATAAGAGAAAAAAATGTTGGAGTTAATTATTTTACGAAGAATACATTGATTAATTGAAATTTATGGAGAATACTTAAATATAGTTAATATTTAATTATTATTGATAATATTTTATTTGTAATTAATTTTAAGTGCAAGCTTATAGATTACAGTTAATAAATCATATTTAAGTGAGATAGTGATATCAGTGGTTGGAAGTAATCCAGCGTAAAGGAATTAGACAATAATTACTGAAGTGAGTGTTGTTTATTTTGTTTCGTTGTGAAATCTCGGCGGTTAACTTTAGCTGGAAGGTTTGTCTACTTTGAGATATATTAGTTCGGCTGTTTTACGGTCGTATGGGAGATCATCAGGAAAAGAGTGCTTCCTAAGGAGCTCACTGTGGACACATAGGATATTATTTTCTTCACTTTTCAGCACTAAGTTAATGTATTTATTTTTTGCTGCTGTTGTTTAGCAAGTGCTGTCTGAGAGAGACTAAACGACATTCGAACTTACCGCTTGACTATTTCTGTTATCTCTTCTGAGAAGTTTCCAGTTGATGTTTGTGGCTTACAGATTTTAACATCTATGAAGTGTATTTCTTCTACAGACCAGTCAAGTATCTCAAATGCTGGAATCAGTACTGGCACTGAAAATGCATTATAGAATATTGTCTTGCTGTAAGAGGAGGGTTCCAACTGTTGTCACTATTTCTTTATTCACAGCACTTCCGTATGATATT
>NC_142931.1:27240116-27247616 GCF_046866305.1 Octopus bimaculoides | reverse complement strand
AAACAAGTAAAAGAATAAAAGAATATATATATATATATATATATATATATATATATATATATATATATATATACAACTCAATTGCTAATCCCTGTATATTTATGATGATAAATGGTCTTACCGATAAAGGTTTTTTTCATACTGAACTACTTGGCAAAATTGTTAATTATTAATTCTATTATTAATTGACGATTCTCTGCCCTTATTCTTGTATATTTTATATTTGATATCTCTAAGTTAGATGGTTAAACCGTAATCCCTCCACACGGGACTTCTTTTCATACGGGACTATTTGTGACGCACATGGAATGGATTTCTTTGGGGTGAGATGCCTGAACTCACTAGCCGATGAATTCGTAAGTGCCTTTCTTATCGTTGATTTTTGGTGTCGCATGGCCAAAAATTACCGTGAATTTTTTTTAGAGACACTTTCAAATTTATCAGAATATTTGGGCTGAAGATTGGAATAGTGAAATTTTCATTCACTTAACCATGAAACGATTCGTACCCAATTAACTAAAGACTTGTTTTGTTTACGCTTTTCCCTCCGGTTTTTTGTTCTATGTGTGCCATAGATATCGCCATCCATTTTAGAGAAAAATTTGTAGTTTAGAATCAGTAGTTCTTTGACTGCTATTTCTAAATTTTCAGTATGTTGGAGAAGCAACTCAATTGCTAATCCCTGTATATTTATGATTATATATATATATATATATATATATATATATATATATATATATATATATATATATATATATATATATATATATATATATATATATATATATGTATACTATGTCATCATCTTCCTATCGTATTCGAGATGTCCTTCATGGCCTTTGCTGATCTCATGGTTACCACTTAGCAATTGCAGGAGTCGACCAGCTGTCTGTTAGCTTCTTGACATATCTAGCTGAGCAGAACTTGTGCATTCGTTATTCCATGATCACATCTTTCATTCCTCCCCGTTTTCAAATTACTTCGTTTCAAATTCAGACCGCGACGATATTCCTAACATGGATCCATACAAGAATCACGCTACGAATACATACATACGTATACACATACATACATACATACATACATACATACATACATACATACATACATACATACATGCATACATACATACATACATACATACATACATACATACATACATAGGTACTCAGAAGCAGGTGCTCTCAAACTAACAACAATTTCATGCGACCCAAAGGAGGTTGGAGGAGAAGCACATATACCAGCAAAAAAGCAATACTTGGAAGCTAGATGATAACAGCAGCAGTGACATGAAGAACAACCACTCCTGGACCTGTAATCGATTAATTATATCCCATCGAGGATATGCCTTCGTTGTCCAGGAACAGAAGAGGGTTACTAAGCACCTAATAAAGAATAGAGACAAAGATACCATCAAACCTTCTCGTTGGAATAGAAAATGATTCTGCTATTCCATTGAGGAAGATGTCCCTCACATCGTCAGCAGCTGCCCCAAAATGGCTATGAGACATGATACATATGGAAAGAAGGATTGCCCGGACGTATACGTTAAAGGTATGTCTAAACCAGAATGTATTCATACCTTTGAAAACAAGCTAAACTAAGGGAACACTCCAATGAAAACACCAAACACAAACAATCACGTGTGATATCTCTCTCTCTCTCTCTCTCTCTCTCTCTCTATATATATATATATATATATATATATATATATATATATATATATATATATATATATATATATATATATATATATATATATATATATATAATCTACTGCATCAAATGCCCTAATTGTGAAGAACTGTACGTTGACCAGACAGGTAATGCACTATCGGAACGCTCACGGGTGCATCGACAACAGATTAAAAACCCAGAAGTCCGCCAAATACCACTGAGTAACCATCTGACAACATGTGGTCATCAAACTTTTATTATATTTCCATTCCATAAACTTTACAACCGGAATGAAATTGAGAGAAAATGCAAAGAAAAGGACTTTATTAAGAAATTCAAACCTACTCTTAACAAACGATGATTAAATTTATCCTACTTGGGGTTTTAAAATCTTATCCCTATAACCAAGCCTTTATATATTTATATATTTAATCCTTTATATTGAACACTCAATATTTCATATATTCAATAAGATATATTCCATATATTCAATAAGACATTCAATACTTCATTTCATTGTACCATCCATCTTTTTTTTATATCATATATTATATATTCCATATTCTATATCCCACATAAATTTTACAAGAATATAAATAAAAAACATAAAAAACAGACAGAGTTGGAACCCTTTTAAATAAAATAATATATTCCTCTATACACGATCATACAAAACCCTTTTTTTGTATTTATTTTTACTCACATATATATATATATATATATATATATATATATATATATATATATATATATATATATATATATATATATATATATATATATATATATATATATATGGATAATAACAACAAATGGAGCAAAACGCATGTCGATGAAAGTTCCTTTAATTCCTACATATATGTTTCGAAGCAAGTGAGGGCCATTTCACAAAAAAAATAAAGGGCTGCTGGAATCATCACTTGTTTCTCATCAGGGAGATCATAATAAAACATGTAGTAGCAAGACAAAAACGAAATGATGGGGTAACTTACGAGCTGAGATGTTACATGGTCAGTGACCGTTAGAAGGTTATATATATATATATATATATATATATATATATATATATATATTGACAATATTAAAAATAAGGATTACTCCGATGTACCAATAGCATTACCGTTAATTTTATTATTATATACTGCCTTTTATGACCAACAAATGTTTCAGCTGCGCCGATTAGTAATCGTTGCAATTGCAGCCCTCCTATAAAATGATGCAGTCTCTTCAGAGCCTTAACTTGATATCCTTCAGGATGGCCGTTTAATGATTTTCTTTTATAAACTCTGCGTTGTATAATGTAGAGCTGTCCGTTAAGTCAGACGCGAACAATCTCTCTTTCAAGTTCTTATTGGATATATTTACCTATAACGGATTTATTTCAGTTTCCGTTAACCAAATCCATCGACAACGACATGGTCGGACCGAGGCAATAGTAAAAGGCACTAGACCAAAGTGCCAGGCAGAGGGGCTGAACACGGATCCACATGGCTGGGGAACAAACTCTCTACCACACAGCCATGCCTGAGGCCTACGCGTAGCTCAATGGCTAGAGCACCGGGCTCACAATCGTGTGATAGTGAGTTCGAATCCCGGACCAGGTTGCATGTTGTGTTCTTAAGCAAGACACTTTATTTCACGTTGTTTCAGCTGTAGAAAGGAATTGCGACGTCACTGGTGCCAAACTGTATCAGCCTTTGCTTTTGCCTTGGATAACATCAGTGGTGTGGGCAGGGGAGGCTAGTATGCATGGGTGACTGCTGGGCTTCTATAGACAACCTTGCACGGAATTGTGCTTTGGGGGGAGGAACTTTCTAGGTGCAAGCCCATGGTCATTTTTACGAATAAAAGAACTATAACCGTTCAAGTCCATGTACTCATTCAGATGTGTGCGTGTGAGCACCTTCACACCGTACGTACACAAGCTACACACATACATACACATGCGCACACATATGTATGTATATATGTATATGTATGTACAGGTATAAGTATAACATACATACATACATGCATACATGCATGCATACGTACATGTCAAACTTAATTCGCATAAAAGCACCCAACATTTGTGCACATATACCGACAACTGCATATGTATATGTGTGCATGTATATGGGGAAATATGTGTTTGTGCGCATACACTTACATACACACACACACACACACACACACACACACACACACATATATATATATATATATATATGTATATATATATATGTGAATATATGTGTGTGTATGTGCGGATGTATATTTTGTATTATATGTATGTATGAATGTAAACATGCACGCACACACACACACACACACACACACACACACACACACACACACACACACACACATACTCATACATTCACACACGAATAAACACACACGTTGTTTATGACGAATAAGAGAAAAGTACTCGATACGTAATGTAGAGTATAATTATATTTATTCAGCTGAGCCGTATGCTGTTAATTAACTTTTACGTTTAACCGCATGGTGTATTCAAGCTGCCGTCACAACGAAATGGTAAACGCGGAACTTTAGCGGCAGCATACGGCTTCAGCGTAATATGTTTGTATACATACACACGCACACTCACGCTCACATTTATACATACATACATACATACATACATACATACATACACACATATATATCAGTGAGTGTAAGTATGGGTATGTGAATGTGTATGTATGTATGTATGCATGCATGCATGTATGTATGATTGTGTCTATGTATGCTGGGAGGCTTGTATGTCTGTTTATGTGCTTTATCAAAAACAAAAAAAAAGAACATGCGTGATTCTGTAGGCCTGCGCATGTACAAGTGTCTGCACAGAAGTATGTTTATGTGCAGCTTCATATATATGAATAAAATATGTGGATCTATGTAAATACGTGGTCGAGCAGTTACACACGCCTGTACCAAAGATACCGCGCGCGCGGGCATCATGTTTATGTGTGTACATTGCATTTTTACCACACTGCTTATGTATGTGTGCTTGTGTTAGAATATTCGAGCAAGCCGTTTCATTTCAACTCTTCGTGTGTAAGTGTGACGAGAAATTCAAGCGCGTATAATTTAATTGGCTAAAGTAACTCACGAGGTCACTAATCACCAATTGACCGGTGTCCATTTCACGTTGATCAATAATCACTTACATACACTTATCAATAATCTTAATTTTCCTTCTCATTTATATTTCCTCGCTTTCTCTCTCTCCCTCGCTCCTTCTCTCTTTCTCTCTCTCTTTCTCTCTCTCTCTCTCTCTCTCTCTCTCTTTCCCTCTGTTTCTTTTTTAATTACGCCTACAACTTCACTCTCTCTTAATTTCTCAATTCTACTACATCTCTCCTACTACATTTCTCCAGGGCTTTTGCAGAAACTAATCTTTCACTATGGAAATATTAATATTTCTAAGTCTCTCTAAAGGAGACTACGGCAGCGGTACTGGATATTGATAGTTATCGCCAAGCCAACATGGCAGTCCAAAAAAATAGGACGAACACTGCCGTTGATTAGCTCCAAGAGGCCATCGCCTCTAGCTAGCTATGTGACACACAAACCTATGTCAATTATAACCTTCAAACAGCCGCTTCCCCTTGCTGGTCTGGCATTTACAGACTAGTTTCGGGGTATTGCCCCTTATCATTGTAGAGCAGCCGAACCCAGCAGGCGTCGCTACTAACCGTCTGTACGAAGGATTATTTACCTAAATTCAGTGGAATACATCTTTCACTATTTCTGCACAAAGAGATGAAAACATTTCCCCAGAAAGCAGAAAACAATGAAGGTGCTGAGAGGTAAATTTTCCGAGGAGGAAAACGCTTAAACCGGATATGATACTTATATTTTAAACACACTTTAAAATAGAACTGTTAGGATTAAAATAGGAATTGGAGATTGTGTTGTCAGAAAGCAGAAAACATGAATGAAAATACGATAAGGTCCAATTTCCATAATTATTTATCATAGCGGCACTAATCCATGCTATATCTAAACGGGAGATACATTCTGGATATAAAACTATGGATAATAAACCACTTTGCAAAATTAGGTTGTTTGAGTAAAATAATTTGCAAACGTGGGGAGAAGGGTTTTGTGACGCACCATTCGGTGAAAAGAGATACTGAGCTAGGAAGGTATGAGGCCATTGGTCTAATGAAGCAGTGTCATATGGCCGTCTGACTGTATAGCTAGAACAATGGTTTTCAGATAGGGTTCATATGAGTCTTGGCGGGGTCCAGATAAGATTTTGTGGCGGTCCACACGGGCAAAATAGTAAATTGGGTCCACAGTAATACTTCATGGATCCATGAAAAAAATTTTGCTTTCGATGTGTCTATTTCAAGAAACAGCTAGGTTTCTTTCTCTAATGCTTTACATAGTTCCTTCCTTCCTTTCCTTCTTCTCGAGTCCTACCGACTCATAAGGGCCGGTTTCCCGGTTTCCATGGCGTATTTATTCCCCACGCAGGATTACTCACTTTCCCCATCAGAGTGGAATGGAGCAACGTGAAATGAAGTGTTTTGTTGAAGAATACAACGCGTCGCCCGGTCCAGGATTCGAAACCACAATCTTGAACCAAACATCCTCCGCTATTTCTACAAACTATGTGAATAGAAATTTTGAAGGAATCATCGATAAAACAATTTTTAAGCATCGAATAGCTAGTGGGGGTCAACCAGAATAAAACAGTACGCAAAGGGATCCATAGCTAAAAAATTGTGAGAACAATTAAGCTAGAACATGTAATGTCACAGGAAACCGCTTATTGTTGGAGTAAGAAAACCACGCTTATTTTCCAGCAGAGTTTAACAAAATAAGTACCACTTCCTACAGAAGGTGCCACCTACGTTTTCTTCAAACAAATGGAAGTTGCACATAGCGTTCTTATTTATGTGACTCAATTCAATACAAAATATCAACAAATGATTATCATTCCGCATTTCACATTTCATTCTAAAATCCTATTTCATGCATTACAGGTTGAATTACAAACTAAATAATCGAGTGTATACGATATTAAACTAGAAATATTTAACTTGTAGATTAATATCCATTGTACACCTTTCCTTGAGCAGCGTGGAAAGGCACTTTAATTCAATGAAGTGCAGGAAATATAAATCACGATGTCCCATCCGCCATAAATAGGTCGCTAAGAACGTCAACGAGGAATAAGCATCGGTTAAGTACGTCTTTGCGGATAAGCCCCAGGTCGGTACGTGCTTGCGATCTAAGTTAAGATTAAAGTTTTAATGAAATGCAAAGGATTGTAAAACCTTAGAAATAGTTTATTTCAATTTATTTCATTTTTTCACTTTTCACACATTATATATATATCTATGTGTGTGTGTATGCGGGAGTGCGAATGTATATTTGTATATATATATATATATATATATATATACGTATATTTATACGTATAAATATATGTCTAAATATATATGTATTATGTTACGTGTATGCATGTAAGCGCATGTGTGTATATGAGGATTATGAGGATGAGGTTGCGTATATATACATACATACATACATATATATATAATTAAAAAGGTAAAGGATTATCAATTTATTAATTTATTAATAAATTAATAATTAATAATTTTTACCAAGCCCTTCGGTATAATAGCACCATTATCGGTGAAGAACTTATTTAAAAGTTCTTATACATTTATAAACATAATTAAGGGGTCAGTAACTGTTGCTTCCGGTATGTGGTGAAGCAACTGTTGCTGACCCCTTAATTATGTTAACATTTTACATATGCATATATATATATATATATATATATATATATATATATATATATATATATATATATATATA
>NC_142931.1:27225116-27230116 GCF_046866305.1 Octopus bimaculoides | reverse complement strand
TTGGAGCTCAGAAGTTACAACAAAGCTACTTTAACCAAAAAGAGCGGCAATCCTAGAATCACACACACACACACACACACACACACACACACACATATATATATATATATATATATATATATATATATATATAAAGACATCATAAAGAAGAATGGAGAATCATACATCTTCAAAACTTGATTATTGTAGTATCATTCGTATTAAATTCATATTAGATTCCAATCTGACACGTGTTTCTGTTGCCTAAGTGTCCTAATGTCCCTTGATGTCGCATTTATGTGCATTTAGTTGGTTAAGTTGCAGTCCGTATCTATCCGGGTTAGACATACCTATGCAATTTTGTTCATGTTTTTATCCACGTTGGTGGTTGAAACGAACTGAAGAATTCCATATTAGATAGTTGTTCTTAAAACATATCCTAAATGAAGGAATCACAAAGTCTTAGTATACATGATGGTAGGAATTACTTTGAAATACGATATGGCTACAATGTTGGTGTTATTTAAACTTAGAATAACCATTCAGAGTGTAAGGGAGTAGGCTATTTTACATACTTAGCAGTTGAAAAAACTTTAATTAGGTCAGGATACATTCACCTCACTGACCACTCATAATGAAGATAGAATGATACCACATAAGATTGATAGATTAAGATATATACATACAACCATATATATGTTGCATGATTTGCATGTGTACACGCATCGTTGTATCAAAAGTGGATGTGTATGTGAGTATGTACGTGTAGATTCAAAAATAGCAACATTTCGACTGCAAGCTCCAGTCAAGGCCAACGCAGTATAACCCAATTAACTAATAAAAATAACAAAAACATATATATGAGAAGAATTTTAAAAGAATCTAAAATATACAGAAAAAGAAACAAAATGGTAACACTTCTTGTTTATTGTTTATTGTTTTGTAAATGGCCATCATTGACACAATTTGAACCGTCACAATATTTCCTTGTTAATTTATTAACTCCATACATGTTGATTATTTATTTAACTATCTAATTGCCTTGTCAGTGAAATATGGTAAACGGAAACTGTGCGGGTGCCCCGTCGTGTGTATATGTGTATGTGTGTGCATATATATTTATAAATTTATGTATATGTGTGTGTATGTATGTATGTATGTATGTATGTGCATGTATGTAATGTATGTATGTATGTATGTGTGTGTGTGTGTAATGTATGTATGTATGTGTATGCGTGTGTGTGTGTGTGTTGCAACGTTTATGATCGTGTGATAACATAGAGAAAGCACAGAAGGAACTCATTACTTGCGTAGAGTGAATATGTGTATATATACAGTGTAAATGCTGTTACTAATAACCTATTATTGTCAGTTTCACCATCAAAATTTAAAATTTATTAATCATGTTAGTTGATTTATTGAAATTCGTATTAAGTGCTCATTTCACCATATAAAAATTATGGCTGAAATAGTCTGTTATGCGCACAAACAAAGACTTGCAAGCAGTTGTGGGTTCAAAATTTGTTAGCAACCATTTCTCTCTATTTTACTTCCTATTTGTCTTTCTTTCCCTTTTTTTTTTTTTTCCTTGTCTCTGAAACTAGGGATCGCTTTTCTCCCTGTTTTACATTCCTAAATTTTCTTTCTCGATGGAATTGCAAGATATAAACCAACAAAAATGGCTTTTATATAATAAAATACTTTCATTTATCCTCATGCTTCAAATATTTCCATACTGAATTTTGATTTTTATCATATTTTTCATTTTTGTCGACAGCTATGTGATTTTTCTGCAACCGCATTTTCACAGAATCTGTACACTCCTACAATTTCAATGGCACGCCGATGAAATTTATCACCATAAGATTTGCCACATACTTTTTAACTTCAAGACGATTCCTTTGATGAGAATATGTAATGTTCAACATTTTAAGTATTCTTTCTGCTTCTACAGAACGTTAATTATAGTTTTTGCATTATGTTTGGCTTATGTACTGTTATCGAGATCTTATTCTGACAATTTTGGGTAACATTTTGAACATAATTTCGGAAGTCATTGACACTGATCAAATGATAAAATTGTTTATACAATTCATCGAATTTTTTTCAAACGCTTTCCATGAGACAATTTCATCTATCTACTATATTTACCAATTCATAAATTATGCTAGTTTTTTTGTTCATTATTTCTTGATTTTGTATCCCCGTGTATCAGTCCAAGTTTCATATTCTTTATTACTGCATCCTTAGGAAGGAAGGTTTATATATTTCCTATTTTCAGCAAACTCAATAAACTGAAATGCTTTCGAAGAAATAGTTTCATCTATTTTCTATTCATAGAGCAGCTTCGCTTTTTATGTATTTAGTAAACTGTACATATTTTTTTTTTTCAGCTTGTGTTAAGTTTAACTTTATTGTATGAAGAGTATTTGTCATTAACGTTGTCAAAATCATCTGTAAGAGATTTGTTGGGAAATATTGCTAGCTATTCTTGCATGATTTTTTTTAGTAGGATAAAATTCGGACAATGCTGGGTAAGAATGCTGTATGCAACAGCTGGTCTAAGGCTGCAAACAGCCTATATTGGTCCCAGAACTCTACTAATCTTTAAGATTTCTAATCCAAGTTATCCTGAAATTTGAACAAGTTTCATTTGATTGGCGAAATATCAATATTTTAAAGTGTTTTACCTGTTTATATCTTTGATAAAATCATCCAAAACAGGTTGCAGATGATGAATCAAGTAGTGCCAAATTATGATTTCTGGAAAAGCATGCTTAAGTTTAGCACTCAAACCTGAGTTCTTGCTAAGCATTACACTTACCCCATCAGAGTAAAACGCAGTCAGACGATTTTCTTTCATCTGCGTCGTTATATGTACATTGTTTCTGCATATTAATTATCCTTTCAAGTCAAACAAAATGAGAAAAATTGTTGGTGGAAACTCCCTGTATTCAACTTTCTCAAATCTGAGGATAAGTAGTGAAGCGTTATGTTTTAACATGTTTTTCTTTTATCGCTTACTTGTTTTAGCCCTTGGACTACAGTTATGCTGGAACACCGCTTTTTGTTGAATTATTTTCGTAAATATTTCATTTCGTAATATTATCAACTATTTTAACAGCTATCTTGCCCGAATGAAGTCCTACTTCCATGCCCAGTTCATTTTTATATTTAATCTAATCCTAAGTATTGTAGACAGTATTAAACACTTACATGTAATGCATAGAGATATGATTTTTGAATTGTAATCTCTTTACGTTTTCTCAGTGGCATTTCCTAAACATTATGTTCTTTAGACGACAACTGGCTATTTCTTTTCATTTCTTCTTCTAGGAGCTGCCTGCATGTCTGCCTGTTACACAACTTTATTTGTTCCCTTAAAACTGATGAACTCAAAATTTGTGTAATGATCAGATCTAAGTTTCTTGTTGATAATGAGCAACCCATTATATTTCATTCTTGAACTCCTCAGCCTGCTTCACACTCTAGTAATCTGGAAAAGTATCTCGTTTGTCTTGCATAATTTTGAGAGTTTCATTACATCCAGTTTCTGCAGTGGTACTCTCTAATTTCTGTTGACCCTAATACATCATTACATCATGTAATTAATAATTTTTTAATGTTTTTAATTACATACGTCTATAAAATATAATTTTGTTTCGTAAAATACTCTTACTTTTAAAATGAAACTATTGCTGGATCATTACGTCTTAAAATTGATGTTTATTTCATATTATTTCTAATTAAATCCTAATAAGTTACCTAAATATTTCTCTTCTTGTAATACATGTGCTTTTGAAATGAAAGCATTTTTCTCCATGAGGAAATGAGTTATGTATAGCAACATCATCGTTTGCTTGAAATATTGAAACAAAAGCGAAGGCCGTTCGGCTATGGTTGATATCATAGCAAGTCCATAATTTCTGCTGACTCTAATACCTACAACTTATAATTAATGATTATAATGTTATTTCTAATTAAATATTTCTCAATGAAAATATTGCTGATTCTTATACATCACTGCATATTAAAATTAATGTTTTTTTTCTTCTACTTAAATAATTATAAGCTACCGAAATGTTCTTCTCTCCTCGCAATGCATATGCTTTTGAAATGAAAGTGATTTTGTTGTTGTTGTTTTTTTCTCCTTGAAGTACACAATATTTTGTTTTCGATTACTATTTAAAGTAAACTATATTTTTATATATTCCCCATTTATTTAAAACTAGCTCAAAAGCCACACTCCGTGCGGGCTTTTGAGATAGCTATTGCGGAGGGCTAATTACGAGAGCTAAATAGTATGACTATAATAAGTCTATAATGACTACATGCCCTGGTGGTGTTTGATCAGAGGTTAAAGACGGATGAGAATTAATTCTGTAATGCGATTATTCTATTGATCTAGTCCAAATTTGAATTCCAACTGTTAACCAATTTGTTCCAAAGTTCTTATCTCAACGTAAAAATAACAAAGCGAATGTCATTTATCTTCCCCTTGATGTCTGATGTCATCTGACAAACGCAAAGCAAGATGGCATAAATCAACCAAATTTTACCTGCTAGAAATAACAACCCAAATGCTTTTAAGACAAATTTCAATGCTGGATGTTCAAGAACAAAATGAAGGGCATATTTTCAATCCCGGGATCATCCTGATTCCAAAGAGGTATAATAGTCTATGTAGAATAAATGTATACGGAGATACAGGAGTCCCAGACGGACAGAGAAGTAGCTTACAGACCACATGGTTCCGGGTTCAGTCCCACTGCGTGGCACTTTGGTTACGTGTCTTCTACAATAGCCTCGGGCCGACCAAAGCCTTGTGAGTGGATTTGGTAGACGGAAACTGAAAGAAGCCCGTCATATATATATATATATATATATATATATATATATATATATGTGTGTGTGTGTGTGTGTGTGTGCCCGTGTGTGTGTGTGTGTGTGTGTGTGTGTGTGTGTGTGTGTGTACACCACCATCGCTTGAAAACTGATGTTTGTGTGTTTACGTCCCCCGT
>NC_142931.1:27212066-27224616 GCF_046866305.1 Octopus bimaculoides | reverse complement strand
AGATGATGAAGTTGATGATACTGAAGTTGCTTGTGCTGCTGCTCGGGCTGTTACTGCTGTTAAGTTTCCTAATGCTACTGTTCCTGCTAATGACGATGATGATGTTATTACAGCTGTTGCTTCTCTCTTATTAGCTGATTTTACTCACTGCTGCTACTGCTACTACTACTACTATTTTCCTCCTATCCTTCGCAGATTCTTCTAATTGTAAATTTCTGGTGTGTTTTTATTGTTTTGTTATGATGCTATGGTATACTACAGAATAACCCTATAGGTTATAGTGAAGACTTTGTGTGTAAACAACTTGCCTTTTACATAATATCTTTGTGGAGGGAAAAAGAATTAGCCGAAGCAATTTCAACCTTAATTTAGAATTTTATTAGATGTCCTCTTTGAATTTCCAGAGATATTGTTTATACAGCCAATATTATTAATGACTTCAGCAAATCGGATAAACCAACTTGCATAAATAAACGCATCTAGCCACAAGAATGCACTTATTTATGCAAATAATTGTACAGAATTTACTGACAATATTAACAAGAGCACTCAGAGAGCGAAAACCTCCACCAATGTTTCTTTATTTTGGTACTACAGCCACAACACAGAGGGGAGACTACAAAGACATCACAGTGGGGACAAAAGAACATAAAAGGAATGAAAATGAGATGTTATATGAAAATGAAAAATGAAATGACTGCATGTACCGTTTGAACGTTTATATAAATTATTTACAATCGTTCTATTATCTGATTGTTTTTTTCTCGTTTCTCCTCTTTTTTAAAATGAAGGAATTTTACTTTTTTCTTTCTTTCTTCAATAAAACAATTTTACTTACTATTTTTTACTTTTTAATACCTCATGAAAGGTTCTAAATTTTTTAGCTCCACTACTGGTGGTAATTCATCGAACTTCACAATCACACTTCTCATATGTCTTTAGTCTGTTTTAGGTGTCTTTGTCAACCACGATGGCCTTCACATTCTCGGAATACACGTCCGTGGGCAACTTAACTCTTATAATATGTTTAAACTTTACTGCTTTCTTTTCAGTTTCTTTGCTTTTGTGTACGTCACAAAATTCCATCTAAATTTTCCTTTTCTCATTTGTTTTCTCCTTTTCTGCACCGCTCCTTTTTCCTTTCTTCCAACTCCCTGAGCAGACTCTCCAATTGCATTTCCAAACTTTCTTCCTTCACTGAAACAATAGGTGTCCTCACCAGTGTCTCCTCCTCATGCAACACCTCCTTGGACACTTCTTCAGATACCTTTTAGAAAGTCTGGTAGTGTTGGGAGATTATTTTTTTAATTTCATTAGCTGTCGATCCTATATAAACCTTATTTATAATTTTATTATTATTATTCTTGAGCTTACTATACATTTACAAATTAGATTATCAATATTACAAATTTTCGAGAGCTTACATTTAGTCTTATCACGACATAAACATTTTTTCTATCTGTTGATTAAGACTCCCATCACTATCGGTTATATTATGGCTAGAGCTATTATTTATTGTGCTATTACAAAAATTATTTAATTTCTTATTTATAGAGGAAATGATATTACCTATATTCCTCGATGTTGGGTAGCCCACTCTTATGATTTTTATTGGAAAATATATTTGAATAAATGTTGTCATTATTAAAAGGCATTTTTATAATTTTAAGTGTTTTCTTAATAATATCAGTCATCACTTGAGCCCCATACGGAATAATTAACCATATAATATCCTTTTTATTTTTATATCTTTTATATGATCATTATTATACATCATCGGTATTAAAGTCTTATTCTTAGATGTATTATATCTCCGCTCGTATAATTTACTGTTTCTTACTATTGACCATATTCTCATTATCAATATTACTATTATTATTGTAATCATTAATAATAACTATATTGTTTTTATCTTTATTTAGTTTCTTATATTGTCTATTATTATTATTCATATTTTTGCTGTTAGAGTTATTACTAGGATTACCTGTTATATTATTAAGGTATTCGTAATAATTAAAGAATCTCATATTAGAGCTATATCCTGCTTCTTTTAATGCCTTTTTTTAATATGGGGCATGTCTATTAAAAGTGTCATAATCTGAGGATAGCATAGATATTCTTTTGTTTATATTATCGATTAAAGCTTCTTTAACGGATCTATGATTGTTACTTAAAGCACTAATATACATTAAATTTTCATTCAACTTATAGAATGGATGGATCTTATTAGTGACAAGATTAAGGTTGACGTCTAAGTAATTTACTGCATAGTGTTCGTTCTCTATAGATATCACTAGGCCATAATTCTTAAAGAACTTGTACATTTTCTTCTTAAGGCATTCTAATGACCTATTAATACAGTTCCTGGTTATAAGTAGGAGGTCGTCCCTAGAAAGACCACTCTCTATATTCGTAAATTCTATCTCTACTTCAGATAGAAGATATAATCCTACAAGATCGGTAACTTGGGCAGAATCACGGGCACCCATGGGTATATCAAAACAATTTCATTTGTCTTTTCTTGCCTTCCTTTCGGCCAACACCATTTTGACTGCTACTGTTCTCATGGTGCTACTCACTTATAAATTCCCGTAGTGCGCTGCTATCTTCACTTCCTCTAATCACCATTTTTAAAGACATCTTGGTTCCACCAAAGGAGGATATGCATCTGCACTTTTTATGTCATTTTTCACGTTTAATCACAGACATTTTCATTCTGATGTATATTTTATATCTTACATTTTGTATTTGACATTATATACTTCACTTTATAAGTTTGATATATGAGTACTAATTCATTTTTATAATTTATAATTTATAATTTTTAATTCTTAACTTTATGACGTATAATTTTTAAATTTTAATGTTTAATTTAACACTTAATTTTAAGGTGATGTAAAATTAGATTAACAATATTTTGTTAATCTGAAGATGTGTTGGTAGAATTGTAAATATGATGATTGCATATATATCTATATATATATATATATATATATATATATATATATGTGTGTGTGTGTGTGTGTGTGTGTGTGTGTGTGTGTGTGTGTGTGTGTGTGTGTGTGTGTGTGTGTATGTATGTATGTGTATATATATTATAATCTTTCAGTACTGAAACACGTGTAGTTCCTTTATATTTGATAATTTTTATTTTAACTTAAGTAGGAGATAATTAAGGAAGTGTATTTCATACCCTACTGGTATACTGGTTATATCCTGTAAAGTATTATTTCGTGATGTGCAAACAGATACTACGAGTTTACCTTCAGATATACACATTAGGTTTTTTTTTTGTATTATTTGAAATAGAATACCCGCATAGCTATTAATCCCCTAAAATGAATTATATATATATATATATATATATATATATATATATATATATATATATATATATATATATATATATATATATATATATATATATCATTTACTGTTTTCAGTCAAAAGCTGAGTCCATACTAGAGAACCAGCCTTCATGTGATTGAATTTCTTTTCTGTATTCTTTCTGGTGAAGTAGTAAGTTGGACGATGCTGCTTTGTGCCCCCTGTCATGATGTGGGTTCATCTGGTACTGCAGGTAAAAATATGCCCAGACACTCTTTGAAGGCCTCTACATCTTTCAAATTTCTAAGGCTGTTTGGCAGAATGTTGAACAGCTGTGGACCCTTGAAACCCAAGCTACATTGTACTGGGCCCGTATTCCAGATGGGGAAGACAGGATCTTTTGTACTATGCAGTGTCCCCAGTCTGATGATTGGTATAGCTCTCAATTCCAAAAGTGGTTGTTGGATCGTCAAGGATCTCCCATATGTATATTTCTGTATATCTTTAGCCTTTCACGGTAGCCCACCTGTTTCATCGAGTCAATCTATTTGGTTTAGTTGTGCTGCATTGCCTCAAATTCTGTCACCTGTTTGACGCTCTGCGGTGACCACAGTTGGGAGCAGTAATCCAGGCTGAGAACGAAAATTCTCCATGTGGGTAGCATGGTATTCTTTATCTTGGTCCTGAATAATCTCATGATTCATCCAAATTCTCGCCTATATAGTGTTGCCACCTTGGAAATATCCACATGGAATGTTGCATTACTGCTCATGTTGTTTCTCATGTCACACTCCGACTCTGAGTCTGGGATTTCACTAGCCCATGGCTACAACTATCTGACTTCTGCCTTTCAAAAGACATGCAGCCACTCTCCTAGCTCTCCATTGAAACCAAGGTCACGCAATCTGTGACATATCATTCCATGATCAACTTTGTCAACGACCTTGGTAAAGTCGAGATACATCACATCCACATTTGAGTGCTTGAGCTGTATTAGTGCCCAATCATAATGTTGTAGTAACTGTGTAAGGTAGTTCCTCCCTGGGCGGAAGACATGTGTATTGTTATTTTCTTCAAGCAACGTAATCAGCCTTCTTTCGATAACGTGTTCCATTACCTTACAAACAAGAGAAATCAGAAAGATATGCCGAAATTCCATCTAGGCCGGTTGCTGAGTTCAAGTTCATCTCATTAATGGCTGATATTACATTTTCCTCTTTTATGTCGATGTAATCGGTGGTTGCCTCTTTCCCATATAGATCTGCGGTGTTGAAAAACCCATCAGACTTACTTAATTGCATATTTTCTTGCGGTGTGGTGAAGACACTTTGCAATTGTTTATTTAGCACTTCACTTATCCTATCCTCCTAGAGTTTACAATTAGTAAGCCGTCTTCGCCAAACAGTGGCCCTTCTTGTAGTGTGCCGAGACGAATTCTTTGCAAGCCTACAGAAAGCTTTAGGATTCATTTTTATATTTCCCACCACCCTGGTTTCTCTTTCTAACCTTTCCTTTTCATAAGAGTCTGAATTTTCGATTACTAAGAGTGCCTCTTTGAGGAGGAATTTCTCACTATCATTAAACTTTTCATTTAAACGATGGGAGATCTTTATTCTTCATCTTATCAGGACTTTCCTGTCTTAGGAAATGATGGTTTGTATGTAATAGCTCTCTTTCTCTGGAAAAATTCAATGCATACGGCTCGCATTATTCTTTTCTACTCTAGGCACAAGGCCCGAAATTTTGGAGGAGGGTACTTAATTTATCGACGTCGAAATGATGAAAAGCAAAGTCGACCTCGGTGGAATTTGAATTCAAAACGTAACGACAGACAGAATACCGCTAAGCATTTCGCCCGGCGTGCAAACGTTTCTGCTCGCTCGCCGCCTTATACGGCTCGCATTATTGACATGAATTCTTTAAGTTTCATATCGATGTCTTGCATAGAGACCTTTAAACCAATTATGCTGCTGCATGTTTTCCAATTGACTTCTAGTCAGCTTTGTAAAAGTACAGTTAAATGCACAGAACGAGTTTGAATATGTCAACAAGATTAGTCTTGTGACATTTTCTCAGATTTACAACGCAACTACACCATGACTTCTTTTTCTTTTGTCTATACAGAGCGCTGCATACATTGCTATGTATCTCTTCATTACTTATGTCAGCAGATTGATGAGTCTCATGCAGAAAGATCGTTCAACATGGCCACTGATATTTATTAGAATTGCAGTGATGTTTGACTTTGCGACCATGGTGGCCTTCCAGGGTTTATTATTTGTGGCGGTTTCGTGTGTGGGTGTGCATGGTTTCGCTTTGTTTGCAACTATGCCAGCTACTTCACTATCTTTTGTGCCATACATAAAAAAATTCTGCTGTTCTACGATTACAGCTCGCTCGGCATCTGCATTCACCTTTTTAATAGTCTTCTTCACTGCAGGTTTGCATTGGGATACGAGTCCCTCTGGATGTGGTTTTATCCTACCTTATCGGCAAAGTGAAAATTGTATTTGCCATAGGTTACATTCTGCATGAGTTTTGGAAGTTCAAAGTAGCAATTCTTTCCTATCTTTCCATGCCAGCAGCCATCTTTTAGAGAGAATTTACAGATGGTACGTAATTCAGTACCGTTTTGCTTCCTTTAGTGGTGGTGGTGGTGGTGGTGGGTTCTTTTTAACTCTGAACTCTGCTTCATCAAGCTTTCAGTTGATTCCTATACCTTCTCCACTAGTATATATATAAACATACAAGCGTGTCTGTGTATAATTGCGTGCAATATATTTTCACTTTTGGTAGTTTCCTATTTATTTGATCCAACAGGTTCACATTTGTCCTATTATTATTTAGTTTTTGACGTAATTCTTCCGTCAATATTTATATATATTCTCAAGGCTATGACCAACAAAATATGTCTTCGTTTCTATTTAAGACATATGCACACATACGTATGCAAACATACACACACACACCTCCACACACACACACACATTCATACATACATACATACATACATACATACATACATACGTACGTACGTACGTACGTACGTACGTACATACATGCATACATACATACATGCACCAAACACACATATATTCTTAAGAATGTATTATTTAACAAACAAGAATAATAAGAATGGTCCAAGATTTTCAACATGGCCTTTTATTTCATCTTCGTTTCCTTACACTCTTTCATATTTCACACACTCACACACACACACACACACACGCACACACACTCTCACACACACACTCACACACACACTCACACATACACTCACACACTCACACACACACTCACACACACACTCACACACACACTCACACACACACTCACACTCACACACACACACACGTTTGAGTGTGTATGTATACATATATATGTCTGTATGCATATTGAACGTTTGTAATCATTATACCTATATGTATATATACTAATACATTTATATTCAAGTATGAGTGTGTGTGTGTATTACATACGCACTAGTGTATTCCTATGCATGATGCTTGCACTATTATTATTGAAACACAAGCATTATTTTTAAGCATGCCTCTATAACCACATGAACGCATCACAATATATATATGCAAATACTCTTACGCCCTTATATAATTACACACATATATATTTGCATAAATGTACATAGTGTACATTTACATTATATAGAAGTACGCATATACATGTTTATGGCTTTATATCTACATACGTGTGTATGTGTGTGTGCGTGTGCATTTTCTTTTTGTTTTTCTATGTGCACTTTCTCATCTTTTTCTCTACGTCTATTACAAATACGCACACATTTTCTCTCCCTCGTTCCCTCTTCTTATTATTTTCCTCTCACTCCTTTCTTCCGCTTTCTTTCTTTCTTTCTTTCTTTCTTTCTTTCTTTCGTTCTATTCGGTTTGCTGTCGGCGATCTCTTGACACTATCGTGTTGTTACAACGTAACCGTCTTGTTTTGCTTATGCTCTGAAATTCTGTGACTAATTACAGTTATATTTCAACAGAAACGCATCAACAGATGTTAAAAATAACGGCATCAAAAGACTGGAGACAAGCAAATGATGGCTGCATAAATAACTGCTATTGGTAATGTAGCAGAAATACTAAATTTAGATTTTCATCATTTCACTAAAATAATGTTTTGTTATGTACTGCAAAACGTAAAAATATATAATGAAATGGAAAGTAATTTATATGAATAAATTTCATAAGAATTGTCTAAGATTTACTACATATATATAATTGAAAAGTTGAAGTCAGCAAGAATGAGTACGGTTGGACATTTATTTGCAATCACTACAATTGTTTCTACGCAAAGTAGAGTGAAATCTTAAGGTGGACGAGCTTTATACTGTACTCTACTACGTTTTTAACATAATATAACATAACTATATATATATATATATGATACAAAATGGGACAGGAACGCAAAACATCCAGACAGTTAGGTGATACAAAAATGGGACAACAAAACATCCAGATAGACGATACAAAGAAAACAAGGACGGGTCATTCGGAGTTTTCTTTCCTCAGTCGAGTACCAGACTATCTTCGCAATTTCGGCTGATTATACTCGAGATTGCTCCAATCTCGCCAGCCCCAAGGAAAAACTAAGCTAAGAGCATTAGATTCCTTGGATTGTAAAATCTCTTCCCTGAAGACGGAGGCTCGTCTCATCCTATGATGGAATCAATCCTCAAATATTATTATGGATCATAGAGACCCAAGAAGCAGCTCTTGGATTTGTAGTACATTTCTTCAACCCCTTTAATTCTCTATATCCTTTGTATCGTGTAAGTCGAACCTTTTTTTATATGTATACATATATACATTTTTGTATTTCATATATTCAATATACTTTATATATTGATCTAAATTGCTTATCCTTATATTAGATAGATAGATAGATAGATAGATAGATAGATAGATAGATAGATAGATACATACATACATACATACATACATACATACATACATATATATATATATATATATATATATATATATATATATATATATATATATATATATATATATATACACACACATATATATTGAGGTTATGAGAGGTAATGGTATCAAGAAGACCCAAAGGTGTCAGGTAATGCTGAGTAAGTGCTATGGAAAGACTATAGTTAAGCTCCAGGTTCGGTGATTATGCAAATGAGGAGTCCAACGTAGGCCATATATCAGCATGCGTATATATATATATATATATAAAAATTAACAGAATGAGATAAAAATCCAAGTCTATGAAACATTTCACAAAGATTTCACTTCAAATAAAAACCCTCGATTCAATAACACCGTTTACAACTTCTATGCTTGGAATGACCAATTTTAAATACTATTGGAACTTACTCACAAGGCAATGGAATCTTATATGTATACCATTCTGCCTAAATAATGGAACTGCAGATACAATATCCCTGCATGTCTCACGTCTATTTTCATTCCTCCACTTCACTCTCTATTTCATACCTTATCTAGAATAACTATTGCTTAACTATTTTCTCACACCGTCTCCGATGAATGCATATATAAAATATCCCGGAAACAGCTGTAAGACCTTCTCTTTATAAATGTTCTGAAATCTTTCACAGCCTTGGATTTTTATCTCATTCTGTTAATTTTGTTATATATACATACATACATACACACACACACACACACACACACACACACATACATATATATATACATATACATACATATATATATACATATATATATACATATATGTACATATATGTATATATACATATATATACATATATATATATACATAAATACATATATAAATATACATATATATAAATATATATACATATATATATGCATATACATATATATATATGTATACATATATACATATATATATATATATATATATATATATATATATATATACATATATATATATATATATATATATATATATATATATATATATATATATATATATATATATATATGTATATATGTATATATACATATATATATATATATATGTATATATGTATATATACATATATATATATATGTATATATACATACATATATATATATATACATATATGGATATATACATATATATATGTATATGAACATAATAGAGAAAAATGAAACAATTATGGACGACTTATTCCGAAACACCACCGAGTGGGGAACACTTCTCAAAAATAACCTGCAGTTATTTCCTTCAGAATTCCTACATGCTTGAAATGTACATACATCAAGGTATATTTGTAGAAAATTTCACGAAAAAATATTAATTTTCATGGAAGTTACGAAGAATTTAAGTGGACTCTGTTGGAATTTCCGAAAATTGTCCCCCACCCCCATTCCAAAACACTTTCACCGGAAAGTTTTGTATATTCCGGATCTACATAATAAATACAATAAGCATAGAAAATTTCATTAAAAAATATTCATTTTTCTGAAAGTTATGACCTTCCCAAGTTTGGGGGGTAGAACTCTGTAGTTATGCCTTTTTTCTTGTTGTTTCAGCTCAGAGCTGCGACTATGCTGATGCACCGCCGTTTTGTTACACTTTTATTACCGAGATCCTCCTCCAATATTTGGCATTTGGTGAAGAATGGAGTTTGATGTAGCTACCCTCATTTGAGATAGGTTCATCTGGGATTCTCGACAGGAAGAGGTGCACCTTTGATTTTAAAACGCCTACATCTACTTTGTGCAGGTTCTTCAGGCTCTTTGGAAGAATATTAAAAAGCTGTGGGCCCCTGAAACCCAGGCTGTTGTAGTAACTGGTCCTGAATCGCAATGGCATTGCTGGGATCTTTGGCACAATGCAGTGTCGTTCCGTTCTGGCATTTCAATGCCAAAATTTGGCACAATTCCTTCCAGGATCTTCCAGATGTATATTACTGCATACCTCTCCCGCCTTCTCTCCAGGGGGTAGAGTCTTAGCTGTTTCAGCCTTTCCCAGTAGCTGAGCAGTTGCAAAGAGACGATCTTCTCTGTATTGCTTCAAGGTCCGCTGTTAATTGCTTCAAGGCCCGCTGTGACCATAGCTGTGAGCATTAATCCGGGCGGCTGTGGACGAATGTCCTCCAGAGGACCATCATGGTTTCTTTATCTCTGGTTCTGAATGTTCTCAGGATCCAGCCAGCCAGTCGTCTCCACTTTGTCGCCATCCTGGTAGTGTGCACTTGGAAAGAGGTATCATCACTCATGTCGATACCCAAGTCCCTCACTGATCTAGGTTCTGGGATTGAAATTCCCTGTGGGCCAGTGTACTCTGTAAGTTTCATATTCAGTTTGGGAAGCTGGTAGCGCCGGGCTTGGAATTTTTCAGCATTAAACTGCATATTATTATCCTCAGCCCATCTGTAAATTGAGTCCAACTCCTGCTGCAGATGTCCAACATCGCTGGGGTTCTGTATTTTCTGTGAGACTTTCGTATCATATGCATAGCTTGCAAGGGTAGTTATTCGGGCAGTTGAGGGCATATTTGAAAGGGCCACTATAAAAAGCAGTGGTCCTAAGACAGTGTCCTGTGGAACACCACTCGCTATTTGAATTTTCATAGAGGTGGCTCCATTAGCCACCACTGCCTGACTTCTATCTTTCAGAAAGTCATGTAACCACTCTCCACGTTTTCCAGCTATGCCGAAGTCACGTAGTTTGCAGCATATCATACCATGATCCACTTTGTCAAAAGCTTTGGCAAAATTAAGGTATATTACGTCCACATTTGAGTTGTTGAGTAACTGCCTCAACACCCAGTGATAATGCTGTAAGAGTTGGGTCAGGCAGCTCCTGCCTGGTCGAAAGCCATGCTGAGTATCACTCATCAAGTTATTTTCTTCAAGGAATGCGATTAGTTTCCCTCTGACTATGCTTAGCTGTGTGACTTTGTTGATGAGTGAAGTCAGAGAGATAGGCCTATAGTTTTTGGCATCTGCTCTGCTTCCCCCTTTATGGATTGGGCATATCATTCCCTCCTTCAGCTTGTTTGGTAGTCTGCCATTTGCAAGAAAGCTCTGAAAGAGTATCTGGAGGGATTTTGCCAGGGCATACTTACACGATTTGAGGAGGATTGCTGGGAAACCATCAGGACCAGCAGTTGAGTTTGTGTCCAATTCATCTATGGATAGTAGCATATCTTCTTTGCTAATGTTGATGCATTCCATCGTAACTGCCACGCTGGTTATAGGTGAGGCCGCAAAGAAGTCCACTTGTTCGTTCACTTGTCTGTGCTCCAACGGGGTGGTAAAGACACTTTTGAACTGGTCATTCAGTATCTCACTGATCCTTACACATATATATGCTTATATATATGTAAATATACATACATATATATATATATATATATATATATATATATATATATATATATATATATATATATATATATATATATTTATGTGTATTTCTTCTATCTGAATGAATAAAAATTCTTCTGATAGAATAAATGGGTTAATAGAAACCAATGTAGCAAAGAACACAAAATAACTGTGGTTTAGTTCCTGTTTTTAAGGCAGGAACTCCTTATTAACCCTTACCAAAATAACAATAATAACACTAATAATAATAATATAGGGAACAATATTAATAACACGACACATAATAGTAATAGTCATAACAACAAAATCATTATTTCAGAAGTCAATTCCAAAAGAATTAGTTTTTTAAGTGAAAATGTGAGACTCAGAAACACTATCTACCAATGTCAAGTTAGTACTCCCAAAAATACTTACTTTTACGTAGGTTCTTCCTCTACACCTTTATCCACTAGAATTTCTAACAATTTTTCATCCTTTAGAGATAGAAGCAAACGTAATACCACGAGCCTTAGCAAACTAATTTGGGATCTTAAAGATAATAACATTAAATTTAAACTAGACTGGCTTATTCTTTCTATTTCTAAGCCATATGAAAAGGGTGGAAAATTCTGTGATCTCTGTGTGACAGAATTTCTTTTTATCTTATTTTCAAAGAATAGTCTGGTTAATAATTTCATAGAACATTCTTACAAATGCAAACATTGGCAAAAACATACATATTTTGCATTCAAATAAAAATAAAGGTTTTTATAAAATGCTATCATATTTACCCGTAATAAATAAATACTTAAAATAGTTCTAATAAAACATATTAGTTTTTCCCTCAAAGGTTAGAAGATTAAAATTACTTATGATTCTAATTATTTATCTATACTCTCGTAATTTATTAACCTTAATTAGAGTATATTT
>NC_142931.1:27177066-27209566 GCF_046866305.1 Octopus bimaculoides | reverse complement strand
TAATAATAATAAAATGAATGTATATATATATATATCATCCAATAATAAATAACAAATGAATTTACATAAAAATACTTATTATATCAAGAAGTAAAATAGATATTATATATTATATACTGTGAAACTTAATTTAATTTTAATTTTTGATAAATTGAATTTAATTGAGTTTTTACCTGTAAATTTGGATTTTTATCCCTAATATTATTATCATTATTATATATATATTTATGTAAATGTATATCTGTGTATATATATATATATGTGTATATATATATATATATGTATATATATGTGTATATATATGTATATATATATTTATGTATATATATGAGTGTATATATATGTGTGTATATATATGTGCGTGTATATATGAATATATATATGTATATTTTAAACAAATATGAATGTCATTAATACTAAATCTAATATATATTCACCAGGCATCTTTTTTTCCATAACTTCAATCTCCTAAATTTACAATGTGTCTATAAAATATGCTGAAGCGAACACTATCTGAAAATACCGAACATGTGTCCTCCACATTGTTGCCGAAAAATAGTCAAATCTCAATCATAATATTTAAAGAATTTTGATTTACTGTCGGGTGACTTTTGTCCAACTTGTATATTATATCGCAGAATTATTAATCCCACTGATTACTTTTTCTTTTAGAAAACAAATAACTATTTGTTACTAATATTTTGCAGGTATTTTAGTTGAATTTTTAAACTCTCGTGGAATTTTGTGTGATTTCTTGTGTTTGTTTCTGCATAAACATTCTTTTTCCAGAAAATGTCATTGAAAAAAGCAACACCGAAAGAAAAAGGTCAAGAAAGAAAGTGATTGAATTAGTGGCAAAAGGGTTAATGTTATAAGAGAGAGAAAATTCTTTCAATGATGGAGTAAATAGAATTTAGAACTGAATGCTAAATTTGATGAAGTAGCAAACTCCTGAATCAAGTGAACAAAGGGTGAAGATAATCAAGCTGAACCATTATCCTGTCTACTGCGCCATCGAACATATCAAAGTAATTAAAATGGATAGAACCATACGTGTTTACACTATTGCAGCTTTCCAAAATTCGAGCGGTCTATGGGTTTCATGTTACCAGATGTATGAAAGACAGCGACCTTAGACCATTTTCCCCCAAATCAATGAAATAGAGAGAAAGGGATATTGCTATACAAACCCTAAAATGAATAAGAAATTCAGATTCATGTAGCACAACCCGCTAAAGAGCTCAAGACACTTTTAGAAGATGGATCATGCTTTAATCCTCTAATTCTTGATTACATTTTTAATTTATGAGGTTTATTTCTCGCTTCCCCCCCAAAAAAAAACAGTTTTCTTTCTTGCAACTTAATAAGCCTAAAGTTTTCGTTTAGTTGTTTCTATTATTAATGAATTTGTAGTGAGGATTGGGATTAAAACAAACATATTGCCAGTCAATGAAATAAATAAAATATCTAAAATATATTTTTTTAGTTTTGTTACTTAAAACAAAATTATTTAACCCCGACTCTTTCTAATTTATAACCCCGACATTGAGGTTAATGCAATATAAGTGATTGTTAAAAAAGACATAAGATTTAATAGTTTAATAGCATTTTTAAAATGAAGAGCAAATTTATTTTACTGTTACTTTTCTATTTTTGAAGCTGGTGATTTACTCATTACTCTCAGTATCTTTTGACATCAAATCCATTATTTAATGTATAAAAAATACTACTATCGTTTTTTAAAGTCTGACATTTGAACTAACAATAAAGCCTCCACGTGATGGGCAGACCTACTAGAATAGTAACTAAAATCTGTTAATAATGCTCAGCAGTCATAAAAAGAAGGAACCCATAAAATAATGTAGCCCTAGATGCAATATGTTAAAAAAAAGATCTAGGTCTTCATAACTTTTTTTGGCTTAGTCTCAGTTTTAGTATTTCAAATCATTAGCATTCTGAGTTGAATGTCCGTGCAGTATTTTCCGCGTTAATTAACAAAAGATATCCAACTATCATTTAAATGTGCACGACGCAAAATTTTTTCAGTGAGTTGAGTAGACGATCGAATTGATCCAAATATAATACTGGTGCTTGGTAGACCGACACTTAAATTTCTGAATCGGACGGATAATTGACGGATGCAGTTCAGTCACATAACTGATACTTATTTCATTGATACCAAAGAATGAAGAACATAATTCTCTTTCCACAACTAATATAATAAATAATAATTCAAAACTCTTTGCCTAAACCTTTGTTTTGATGACTTTTATATGAGAATTAATTAATATATAATACTAAAGTAATAAGAAAATCTTCCCAATTAATCCTTACAATAAAATGTTATTTGCTCATTTAAAATGAATTAAAGTAAAAATAACCACAAGCACTTTCTTGAACGCCAAAATCGGGTGGTGTTTCGTCAAAGTTGAGATACAGACTCTAGACAGCTCAAAGCCATTCTCCAGACATTTATGTCAGGCATACGACGGAGTAGCAGACCTGCCATACGGTAAGTACAAAAAGAATCAAAAGTTAACTTCTTGATTCTTTATGGCAAGAAAATTTATAGATCTTATTAAATCCTTATACTTTATGAAAATCAAAATCCTACGAAATGGTAATAATAAAATGTAAGTCTCCAATTGCATATTCTAAATGATTTTAACTTGTCTTCATTATTTTAGTAAAATATATATTAATTACATTGCTTATAAGTATTAAATTTTATTATTAACTTTAAAAATAACGTTTTCATCAAAAATGATTTTGTCACTCGGATTAATATATCAAATATATTTGAAACTATTATAAATATAACAGCACATTCATATGCAGAAGACTAGATGTACTTTCATTGCTCTATGAAGCAGACTGTTATAACTTATTTATGAATGGTCTAAATCAATATGCCTTTCGATAATAGACATTCACTTTATTTCAGTTATTTTAGTATTTATTATAAATCCATTATTTTATTTTTATGTTGCTATTTTTTTCTCAGATCTCTTTCGAAGCATGGACATCTTATGTTGCGCTTATATCAGATTATGATGGTCGCCATACATATCAAGATCTACACTTTAGCTGGAATTCTTAGACATATATATTACATATACATTTCATATTTTATCCAATCTCAAAAAGCAAAACTAATCACTTTATAAATAAGCAACAAGTATTTGATTATACGATTGTGCATATTCAATGCAATTAATACTCTGTAATTACATCACAAACAGAAAAGATTATAATTGAGCTAAAAATGTCGAATAAAAATGTGTTTCTAAGAATTACTTCAAGTGACAAATTACTTTACTGTGATAATTTAAGAAAATGTATTCGAAATTTAACTTGAACAATGTTTCTTCTGAATTCTGGTTTCTGGCTTTCTACAATACAGATGTAAACCATGCAGAGTATTAAAACGTCTCTGACAGTATATATAACGCTGACGGGGAGATGAATAATTGTTATCTCTAGCGGTCGAGTGTCCATCATTGACAAGACCAAGTAACGTCGAAATTATGTGACTTGGTGGTCTCAGCCCTGGAGATAGCGGGGATTTGTCTCCACTATCGATTGAAACAAGATTTCAGTTTACACCAAAAACCAATATGAGTGTTTCTCTCATGGTGACTACCACAGTATAATTTGTTCTAACAGAACATCCGCGTTTGAGAAGGGATAAATATTACCTCTTGATATTATTACAACCTCTGTCGCGAATAAATATATTTTACTTTAGAATCCAAAGCACCGACGATATTACAAATAAATGTAGCAGAGTATTTTAGCGGATGTAGTTTCAAATCTTTGCCTGTTGTTCACTCAAACTTTTTTTCTGGTTTTCATATTTTCTGTGACTATATTTAGTACTTATAAATGAATTGTTAACAATTCTATCTTATTAATGAAATCATCTGCATGGATATGCGTGACTATTTGTTTTTGTTTTGAGAAAGGTCAACACGAGTTACTGTGTTAGATATTTACTAAGAATCTCAGTTTTGGCTTAGGCGATCTTCAACCTACCTCGCTATCAAGAACCGCTTGGGATGCTAACTGCGCACGAACACCCACAACGATGAAAGAAATATATGCATACGTGTCCACTTGAAGGAAATAATTGCACGCGCCTCTGAATGGCAGCCAATCCTAACCATTAACTAATTACAAAGTTCTCGTTTAATCGCTTCGCTTCGCTGGTGAATGAAATGATATTTACAAGGCAAGATAAAATATTACACATCAGAGAAAAGAAAAACATTTCAAGTGGTCACACTGTAAACCCACGAGTACTGATAGCGAAATAAAGATAATTATATGAGTATATAAATATCTATCTATTTACATATATATATATATATGACCACTTTTTTTATATTCACTGTCTATCAATAAGCTATCAATTTATTATCTCATCCTGATAAGCCATTATTATTTTTTGTCGTTATCACTTTTACTCTGTTTGTTATTCAGTTATTTTAGTTTTCTTATTTTTCTCTTTACCTTCTTAATATTTTACCCTAATTCTTTTATGCGTGCAAATATGTGAATATGGGTATGTGTGCGTGTGCCTGTATGATATACAGTCTATGTTCATGGTTCTGTGTATATAATATACGTGAAGAATACATGTGTTAGAGGCTCTGTGCGTGTGTGTGTGTGTGTGTGCGTGTGTGTGTGTGTGTGTGTGAGTGTACATTGAACCTACTTAATAACTTTTTGAAAATATGTAACAACACACACACACATATATATTTATGTGTGAGTATATAAACATATATACATTTACATGTTCACTAATTAATAAGCAAATGTGTCAATCTTCTCGCATATGTTTGCCTCTGACAAAATCTGTCCATCTGCGAGTGTACATATATCTATATCTATATATTTGTATATCTATATCTATGTATATATATATATATATATATATATATATATATATATATATATATATATATATAGTGTTATATGATATATAAACACACATGGTAAGCCATATGTGAATATTTTAATATTTCTGTAAACGTTAAGGAATAACGAGGATAGCTCAGAACAGATGGCTGTGTTGTTTTAATATATCTGATTTATTGTCCCAGCTTGGAACAGAAAATTACAACAGTACCAAAATACCACATTTTTATGATAATCTCATTCACCTTTTCATATTTTAACTGTATAGATATTCCTGTGATACACCTGATATACTCACGTACATATAATGCTTATGCAAATCAATAGTTGCACATTCACATCTGAATATATCACATTTGAGTATTCTTATATATTTATGTATAACATGTAAGTTATTAATAAATAATAAATACGCGTTTATAATGCGTAAGTCTAACAAAAATAAACACAGGCAAGAGTGAATAGAATAGAATTTATACCAGACCACACACCTCTTACATGATAATATTAGGGTGTTCAAGATGCACATGGAGGTAACTGTGTACAGCTTGGTATATATGTATTTATATTTTAGTTATTCTACCATTAAATACATACCATGTTTTAACGTCGCTATCCGGGTGGTATTAATCCGTCTGTATCAAGAAAGAGCAAGTATAGTGTCATTGAGATTTTGACTGCTTGAGGTGAAAGTTGTTTTGCTACTGGCAACTTCTCTGCAAACATATTTTTAAAAGTTCATTTGTAAGTATAACAGTATTCATACATAGTATGTCTCTAAAAACATATACTGTCCTAGTTACAAATAATAGGCCAGAGTTGACTCCAGTTTTTATGTTGACTTACTCTGAGTAAGACAAGAAAATTATGGTCGGTTTGTTTCACAGAATTTACATGAGAAATTATTGGAGAAGTTGGTAGATCGTACACATAAGCATTTCATTCGCGGCAAACCAGATTTCGACAAATAAACTTTAATTGCGGAGAAAATATTGGCTGAGAGTAACTAAGTGTATCATCGTAGTTATCTTAATACTAATGAAGGTTCCAAAATTTGATCTTGAATGAAAATTTCTTGATTCATGACATGTAAGAATCCAGCACAGAAGAAATTGTAAATTCTACGATGTTTGAAGCTAAAAACGCATGTCAGTATTCGTTTCTTAATTAAGAAATTGTACATAATATTACATGCATCGATTAACTATATTTGACTTTATAAATAATAATAAGCTTAAATTTAAATAAACTTGAAATTTACTATAAATATAAAACCTGCGAAAAATACGAAACTGGCAGAAGTGCAAGCTACCTACAGTATCACTTGTGTATAATTGCACACCTTTATTCTTTGAGTTCAAATTACGGCAAGGTCAATTTTACGGAGTGGGGGCGTTATTAAAAGAAATTGAACACGTCAACTACTTTTTTTTGTTTTCTTTTTTTTCAGTGTCAATAAACTAAATTGAACACCGAATTCGATCCCGTCTAGTATATCCATCTGTCAAATTCGAGGCTTTGTGCTTATGTTAGCTTTTTAATACATTTGTGCATTTGAATTTTAGTATGTGACAATATGTATTATATGTCAGAATTAATAATCTGTTTTGACTTTGAATATCTGTTACATAGTAAGAAAATATGATTTTATATAGTTTAGAATACGAATTTTCAATTAGTTTAAAATACAGGTTTTAAATCGTGTTCTAATCTGGTTTATAACCTGTATTTACTTAAGTTAAAGTAAGTTGGAATACTTATCTGAAACTAGCACTATATTAGAACACACGTTTAAACTAGGTTAGGAAAGATGTTTTGAAAATATGTGCTAATGTAGGTTAAAATACATGTTTTAAAGTAAGAACACGTGTTTTAAATTAGGTTAGAATACATAGGTTAAAATAGATTATAATAAATATGTTAGATTAAGATACATTTTAAAGTAGGTTAGAATATATGTTTTATATTTGGTTGGAATGCATGGTTTAAAATAAATTATAATATATACTTTATATCAGATTGGAATACGTTATAAATTAGATGCGAATAAATTTTAAAAGATTTGTTAGAAAACATTACAGACTGCGTACCAATATGTTTTTTAAACTAAGCTTGAATACATGTTTTGAATAATTTTATAATAGATATTTTACTCTAGGTCGAATGAATGTTATAAATTTGTCTTGAGTACATGCTTAAAAGTTCGTTGAAACATATTTCAAAGCCTGTTTTAAATTTGGTTTGAATACGTTTTGTGCAGCTAAGGATTGCTCTGCATTTTACATTTGATGTAATGTTCACATTGCTTTCGCACGAAACGATCGTACTGCATTAACTTTGGATATCCTTGTTGCTTATTTTGACTATGTACAAAGATATATAAAGATATGTATATATATATATACTTTTGCATGCGCGGTATACACACACACACACACACACACACACACACACACACACACACACACACACACACACATATATATATATATATATATATATATATATATATATATGTACACATACACACATATATATATATACATAGATAGATAGATAGATAGATAGATAGATAGATAGATAGATAGATACATACATACATACATACATACATACATACATACATACATGTGTATAGGTTTATATATATTTATGCATATATGTATGTATGTATGTATGTATGTATTCAAGAAGTTACCTATAGCATACGTTATACGTACATATACATACACATAGGCGTGTATAATTGTATGAGAAAGAAGGGCTTTGGTGTTTATATGAGTCTTTGTTCTTTCTTACGTTGATGATGATTATGAGAAGGGTAGAGATGGTGAAGACGCCGACAAGGATATTGATCATGGTGATGTTTATGGCGATAGGTTACAGAATATGACAACCTTTTAATTATATTCACGTCTTCTAACGAACCGTCGAATAGTGACGTAATTGTTGGTTCTTGTTTATAAAGTTTATAGTTCAACTGTTTCTATATCAATGACTCTTCAGAAATAGAAATTAATACTTTCACGTAGTCATTATCACTACTTCTGCTACTATTCCTCCTTTTCCTCTTCCTACACTACTACCGCTACCACTCCTACTACTACTACTACTACTACTACTACTACTACTACTACTACTACTACTACTTGCTGTAGTAGTAATTTTTAGTATATTCCACATCATCATAATCATTATTTTCATCGCTACTATCCACTAATAGTAAATAATACATTCTTTATCGTTTTGTGTCTCTCCTTTTCTCTCCGTCCTCAAATCTCTTTCTCCTTCCCTCTCCCTCCTTCTCTTTCTCTCTCCACCTCTCCATCTCTCCATCTCTCTCTCTCTCTCTCTCTCTCTCTCTCTCTCTCTCTCTCTCTCTCTCTCTCTCTCTCTCTCTCTCTTTCTGTCTTCTTCTTGTGGGCCCCCAGTATGGTGGTAGTTCACTTGAGTTGTAGTTTTATCATTTACTAATTTGTAAAATTTTTATCACACTTCTGTGACTTCTCGAATGATTTCAAATTCTCCGACTCTATGTTATAGTATCAACAGTAATGTAGATGTTTTTCAAGCTTGTGAGTGTAATGTATTCCTGTTTTGTTTCATTATACCAGTTTTTGCCTAGTTTGGGTTTCATTGCATTTTTCGTTTTTGATAGTGCCAACACATGGATTTGTAGATTGTGTGTTAGTGTGTTTACATGAGTTTTTTGCATTTTAATGATTTTGTTTCTGTATGTGACTGACTTCGTGTTTGCATTTGTGGTTTGTGTGTATGCATGTGTGTTTGTATGTGTGCTTGTAGTTAGCGTGTGCTTTTGTAGTTTGTGGGTGTATGCGTGCATGCGTGTACTGATTGACTGTAGTTGACTTACAACTTAATTTTTGCTCTTGTATTACTATGGTAGAGGTGGTATCGGCGGAGAATTGTAGTTACACATTCTTTCTACAGAGTGCTGAGAATCTACTTCCAATATGTAAATTGCCATTGTAACCTGTCGGAGTATGGGATCTTCCGGATGCTTGAAAGATGTTTTTCTTTTTCCATTTTAACATTGTTTATTGCTACATGTGTTGATAAAGAATTGCTGTTTCATCCCTTTCTTGTAACCAGCCTTGTAATCTCTGATCTTTCTACCTTTGCTGCTGGTCGTTTTTCCTAAATCAGTTAAGGTGTATTGCTGATGTTGTCCTTCTAGTCCTTCCTGTAACATGTTACTTTCCTAGTTGGTTGGACATATTCTGAAGCTCATGTCAATATGTATACATATATATATTGTTTTTAATTCTGAATCATTTTCTATTCGGAAATTTCTCAATTTAATGAAGACAACCAGGCTTAACCAAGTAACTTTTCAATGGAGCTGTGCCCCTTGAAACACTGAAGATTCAAGTTGCAGATAGAAAACGATGCGTACATCCACTAAATTTATGTATGTATGTAGCGCCTTCGTGACAGGATATTGGTCTCGCATCGGCAGAACATTGAGAGTTTAAAACTCTATCATGAAAGCATAAGTAACCAATGTATTAATTTACACATTGACTATACCAAGACACACATACTCTTTTACTTGTTCCAGTCATTTGACTGCGGTCATGTTGGAGCATCGCCTTTAGTCGAGCAAATCGACCCCGGGACTTATTCTTTGTAAGCCTAGTACTTATTCTATCAGTCTCTTATGCCGAACCGCTAAGTTACAGGGACATAAACACACCAGCATCGGTTGTCAAGCAATGCTAGGGGGACAAACACAGATACACAAACATATGCACATATATATATACATATATACGACGGGCTTCTTTCAGTTTCCGTCTACCAAATCCACTCACAAGGCTTTGGTTGGCCCGAGGCTATAGTAGAAAACACTTGCCCAAGATGCCACGCAGTGGAATTGAACCCGGAACCATATGGTTGGTAAGCAAGCTGCTCACCGCACAGCCACGTATATAAACTTATGTATATTTATTTATACGTAAGTAGGTACTTGCCTTTCGAACAGCCTGCCGACTTCGCTGGTCGAAACTTCGAAGTGACTATCAGTGATATTCTTGCTTAAGGATTATATATATATGTGTGTGTGTGTGTGTGTGTGTGTGTGTGTGTGTGTGTGTGTGTGTGTGTGCGTGTGCGTGTGAGTGAGTGAGTGTGTATGTGTCTGTGAATGAGTGTGTCTGTGTGTGTACACATGTACAAACATAAAATCTCAAACACACACACATCTGTATATGTGTGTGTCTATGCGTGTGTGTGTGCTTGAGTTCGTATGTTTGTGCATGTGTGCATATATGTATGTGTGTGTATGTATGTATGTATGTATGTATATGCCGTATGAATAACTGTATGTAAATATGTATATATATATGTGTGTGTATGGATGCATGTATGTTTTGATGAATGTACGTGTTTCGTCATCACTAAAGATTTATTTAAGATATTGGGTTAATATAATTACTCTCTGTCATCCCCAGAAGTTTTCGCCCGTTATTTACTACTATCATATAAAACATGTATTTGTATTTTTCTCAACTTTATCGTGGTGCTGTAAAAAAATGACGTAGATATTAAGTAATGCTATCCAAAGATAAAATCTCTACCACAACGCCGTATCGTTGTCTGTTCTGTGTCAGTCTGTCTTACTTTCTTACTTTCTTTACACGTATACATGAGTGATTCTATCAGTACGTGCATGCGTCCGTATGTGTGTGTGTGTGTGCGCGCGTGTGTGAGTCTGCGTAGATTTATTTCTGCTGCTAACTGTATGTATCTAAGTATTCCATACATATATACATACAAACATGCACACATGCATACATATATACATACATTTATTTACTTTGATTTATATTGAACCTTACGCAAATATACAAACGCCTATGCTCACATATAATACACACGCAAGAATTCATTTACACACCTATAGTATATATGTGTGTATGTGTGTAAATGTGTGTGTAAGTGTATAAAAATGCGTGCGGTGGGTGTTTATAAATGAGCAATTTTTGACTTAAACTTTTGAGCTGACAAGAGTTCATCTACAAAAATTTAAGACCCATGGCTTAGTAACGTCGACCATGCTTTCGCTAAGTGTTTCAGGTGCCTATGGAGCCATGAGGAGACAAAGGCTCACTCAGAAATTTTCCATCCCCTTTGAGCCAGTGGCTCACCCAGGATGTACCAGCGGAATGGATAGAGATGTGCAGGAACGTTTGGCAGGTATTCTTTTCAGCTAAGAAGACTGGAGAAACGTGTAATGAAGTGCATTGCTCAATAATACAACGCCGCCTGTTCTATGAATTGAACCCATGACCTTATGATTATGAGCCGAAAATCCTATCCACTAGACTATGCGCCTTCACTCTACAAATGTAAGCTCTATGCAATGCACTGAGTGATCATTTCTTCCTTTATATTTGAAACACCTATATATGTGTTTCCATGTATATATACATATATATACATGTTTGTCTGACTATATATATATATATATATATATATATATATATATATATATATATATATATATTATATGGGGGGGGGGGGAGAATTTACGAAAAAAACAACAGACGAAGACAAGTGGTGTAAACAACAAATGGATGTATTAGTTTAACTCACGGGAATAGAGAAAGTCTTTGACGTTTCGAGCTACGCTCTTCAACTGAAAGGAACACAGAAAGAAATAAGGAGAGAAACAAGGAGAAAAGAAATATAAATGTAGTGGTCACTTTCACTATAAATACATGTAGCTAGATAGACAGACAGATAAATAGACAGTCGGACAGACAGACAGACAGACAGACAGGCAGGCAGATAGATAGATAGATAGATAGATAGATAGATAGATAGATAGATAGATAGATAGATAGACAGATAGACAGATAGATAGATAGATAGATAGATAGATAGATAGATATATAGATAGATAGATAGAAAGATAGATAGATAGCTGATAGATAGATACACACAGATATCTAATGTGTGAGCGTGTGTATGTGTGTATGTATATATGAAAAAAGAGAAATGCATGTATATATATATATATATATATATATATATATATATATATATATATATATATATATATAACCTCTAACTTATATCTTGCTTATATATATGTAATTGTATGCATGAATATATATATACGTTTGTGTGTGTGTGTGTGTGTGTGTGTGTGTGTATATACGTATTTGTATCTCTGCTGGTTACTGCGCTTCTGCGTGTAGATAGGCTTTTAGTACCATATGCCTGGATAATTATTATCACGGTTGGGTTTCTTGCGCAGTATTGAAAGATCACAGAATCCATATAGTGAGCTCCTATGAATAGTTTATAGACTGAAGCAATATTCCCTCTAATTTTGAGTAACCAGTATATGCAAATATTTCATATTGTGCAAATCGTTTCTTTTTCGGCGACAAACGCATATTCATACTGAATGTATTAACAAATATAATATTGCTAGATTATTTTAAACCTTAGACCAAGTAGTGATTTTTAAATATTTTTAGGAATGATTACATCAGCGCAAATATAGCGAAACTTTAAGTGGTTGATCGGACACGTTAAATAACGATATTGTAGTTATAGTAATCTGAATAAAAGAGAGGATGGTATTGGTTAGAAATCTTTTGATCACAGACCGGGACTAGCGTTGCTATAGAGGGCGGCAACATATTGTCAAAGACGTTTACAATGTTTTTAAGAGTTTATAAGCCGTTTCTTTTAAAAACACCGAAAATTTTAGGAATCTTTAAAAACGTTTTTATATTAAACATGCGCACGAGCATATATATTCTTTTATTTTTTTACTTTTTCAGTCAGTTGGAGCAATACGTGTGTGTGCGTGTGTGTTTGTGTGTGTCTATGTGTCTGTGTCCGAGTGTGCGCGCGCGTATGTATGTATTATGTATATATATATATATATAAATCCCAAAAATTGAACAAGAACGCAACAGACGACAATAAACATCTGGACAGGAAAAAAACAGGGATAGGTTATTCGCAGCCTTCTCTCATCAGTCAAATTTCTAGATCATCCTTACAGTTTCGGCCAGTTACACTTAAGACTATTCAAATCTAGTTGGCCCCAAAAATCTAAGCTAAGAGTCGCGTGTGTGTATATATATATATATATATATATATATATATGTAAACCATAAAAAGATAGGAGCTTTGAGAGGTGAATATATTTATTCAACCACTTGACATCCTTAGAATTACGGCCGTTTGACAGCCTTCTACGTGTAGTAATAATTTCAGTGTGGCATAAATTACATTTGCCCGTTTGCATTAATATGCATGTTATGCATTATACAATACAATCTGGTGACCTAGTTTCCTTTGTTTGCATTAAATCTAGGAGACTGACAGCAGACAAAAAACTCTTCACCAGCATCTTAGGGAAACATATTCAAACTCACAGAGTGAGACGACACTCGCAATCCAAGATCTGGTTTGACCTGCTCTGACCACTGAGACTGAGTGAAGTAAGGAAAGTGGTCAAGACAGCCAGGGCCAAGTTATCATCGGGGCCAAACAGAAATATCCCAGGGTCTCTGACTGGCTCTACAGCATGGAAAAACTTGATCAATGTCGTCGACCTCCCTCCATTAAAAGCCAGCCTCATGTGAATGGCCCCATTGAAAAGTTGATAATACTGGCAATGTTCCAGCATTGCCACAACCTTTGGGCTGAAGCGCATAAAAGATTAAAAGAATATATATATATATATATATATATATATATATATATATATATATATATATATAAAACACAACATTCTATAGTTGCCGAATATATTTTAACATAGGAATCACCGTTCTCTCTCTAAAGAGAAAACACAGAAGTGTGTTAAGAGTTTCTTTCTTTTGAAATAATTGCCTTCATCGTATTGAAAGAACGAATAATTGAATTGGATGATATATGTAGGTTAAGCTAGAATGACTTCTTATAGACATAACAGGCGTCATTTTGCTTTCTCTTTAATTCCCTAATTATTTTGAAAGTAATTGACTATGAATCAACTTATTTTTTTAATTATAACAAGAGGAATCATTAAAATATTCTAATTAAGAATCGTTCTAAAACTCTGAACTGTTACTGTGAAGAAATATATTTTCTTATGTTTATGGTGTGGTTTGAGTGTGTAAACACCATATACATTCTAATGGAAATATCTAAATATACATAAAGAACTCATATACCCCAGTGTCAAGAAGGTATTGGGTATGTAAGATATCAACATAACTTATGGATTTCTATCCTGTAACCAGTTCTGCGTTGTGTCCTTAAGCAAGGCTCTGACTGTAATTGTTCTCGTCTGTTTGTTACAGTTTATTTGTTCCAATCTATTTGCTCTTGTTTATAAAAATGAAAAATATGAGATTATAAGTTTGACTGGTTGAATATTAAACTGACTGCATAATTGTTAATCGGCGAGTAATTATTAACTGCATTTGTAGGGTATCGACCTACAGGTCATTACTCTGACTCTGTAACAGTAAAAATATTTACACAAAGACATAGAAGTACACCAGTTGTTACATTTGCAATAGTGCTGTCCACATATCTGTAAATAAGGATCACGCTTAAAATGTGCTAGCCAAGCTCAGGTTTTCTGATGCAGCCAAAATACTGTCTCAATATACGTTTCTTTAAATAACCATACAGAAACGAAGGATTGCGTTATGCTCCCAAAAACCTAATATTTTATGTAATATTACTACAAACACTTAGACTGGTTTTCGATTTATGCCAGATCTAAGAAATAGTGCCTAATTTTTTCAACTTTAAACAGAATTAGATATTCTTTTTACTCTAGGCACAAGGCACGAAATTTGGTGGGAGGGGGCCAGTCGATTAGCTCGACCCCAGTATGCAACTGGTTCTTAATTTATCGACCCCGAAAGGGTGAAAGATAAAGTCGACCTCGGTGGAATTTGAACTCAGAATGTAAAGACAGACGAAATACCGCTAAGCATTTCACCCAGTGTGCTAACGTTTCTGCCAGTTCGCCGCTTTAATCAGAATTAAATATTATTTTATATACAAAGCGATACATATTTTTAATGCACATTCTTATGATATACGAGCTTCAAATCTTATTAAATATATTGCAGCAATATCTTATGATGGCTAATCTTAGAAGTACCTTTGTACCTATTAGTTTCTTTGAATATGTTAGGAACTTTACCGAACACTTAGTTTTTGGATTTGCTTCTAATGGCTTCCGAGCAATTATATCTGATGGGCCAAACTTTTTTCTTTCTCTCTTTTTAGCTCGAGTTATGTCTTCGTCAGTTCTTATAGTAAGAAATTGCTTATTTGTATTTTCTTTCTTCTTTCTTTTTTTTTTTTTATTGAAAATTGACAAATGTTTTGCGAAGTAGGCCAGTAGCAGATATGTAATATAATAAAACTAACAGCTGCAATAGTCAGAAGTTATTTCTTTTAATGATATGAATGGATTCTAATCGAGAAACAAAGCTTCTAACTTAGAAGCAAATGAAAGCATGGACTGATGACGCTAATTAAATACCCAACTGAAAAGGAAAATTAATGGACATTTCAATAAAAGTGCATTGAAACTGAACTGCTGATTCGATCTAAAGGAGCTTTGCTTTAAAATGCGGCATTCGTCTAAAACACTTATGATAAATATTTCAATTCAAATCTCCGTCTCTACCCACATCACTTCAACCAATACCGGGACTCCTAACACAAATCTAACTTCAATAAAAATAAAGTGCTCCAGCAAAAGATAATGGCGAACTTCTGCTGACTCTTTCGCCACAATTTTCTCTCACTCTTTCCTCCTGCATCTAGCAGCTCACCTGCAACGGACTGGCGTCCCGTCCAGGTGGGGAACCTATACGCCAATGAAACCGGGAAACCAGCCCTTGTGAGCCAGGTATGGCTCTAGAAGGAACAAACAACAACATGGTATCATCTCTCATTACCAGGACGAACACAAGACCAAATCAGTGTGCTTCAACATGAGTTACTTAATATTCAAAAAATAACAGCAAAATCGCCACAAATCATACACTACTGTCTTACGAAAAACGCAAGGATAAGTTGGATAATGTCGCCCTAGATACAAATGAGATGACCGTGAGTAGAATAATTTTGACAAATCTGGAGCTAAACAGCAGATATGAAACTAAGATATTAAACTCTCTACTCCCTCAGCTGTAGCTTTCTACAACAATGAATATGAGACTAATAATGCAATGCAAATGTAAGGAAGCAAAACAAAGTACATATCTCAAAAATAACAATAAAAGGTATGAGTAAGCTTCGATGTGGCCGCTCGTAATAATAGCCAAATCTCCCTCGAATCACATAACCTTGTAAAATGTTACAAATTGGACAGACTGGATAAAATAATCCTAGACATGTAATATCAAGGCTGGCATACCTTTGATCACAGTTTCACCCAATGAAGGATGACCTGGTGTTGAATAATAACTAGAGTAACATCATTTTCAAAATTGTCTCTACCGCTTTCATCAGGAATAAGAACTGCATGAACCAACGATCAGCTAGACTTAGCAATCAAATTTCCCTCAAATCACAGTTATACATTCTTTAAAAGAATGAAAGAGTACATTGGAAAATGTAGACCAAGATATAAGAATGACAAGATGGTCGTCACGATTGGAAATCATTTTATCACATGTCTATTCAATAGGATTCGTTGTTAGTCCATCGCTTGCGACGACGAGGGTTCCAGTTGATCCGATCAACAGAACAGCCTGCTAGTGAAATTAACGTGCAAATGGTTGAACACGCCACAAATACGTGAACCCTTAACGTAGATTGCGGGGGGATTCAGCGTGACACAGAGTGTGACAAGGCTTGACCCTTTGAAATATAGGTACTACTTATTTTGCCAGCTGAGTGGACTGGGGGTAACGTGCAATAAAATATCTTTCTCAAGGACACAACGCACTGCAAGGAATCGAACTCACGGCCTTATGACTATGAGCCGAATACCCTAACCGCTAAGCCATGCGCCTTCACTCAATAGGATTAACCTCAGAGTATACCACGAAATTGCTGTATGAAATATTACTAAATGAATATGGAGTAAACGTCATCATTGTTTTTGGAGGCAGACGTAGGAAGCACATCACGCTGCCTTACTTAACGTTATCTCCTGGCTCGTGTGTATCGTTAGCAGAGTTCGTGTTGTTGGATCAGGTTATTGGCAGGCAGTTATCGTGACCTCTCGGCGCTCCAACACTTTAGCACTTCTATAAGTGTCAAAAGATAAAGTAAAGATAACACGCTCTCCTCTTCCTTAACATTCTTAGACTTTCATTCACACAAGATGTCTTATTAAATTAGCAATAATTCTATGGAGAAGGCCTCCACATTTATTGGCTGCTATGCATTCAAATCAACACAGCTCACACCTGGTGAATTTCTTCCAAAGCTCTCCCTTTTCGTCCACCAACCTCAACGCTATGCACACATACACGCTACGTACCAAAGGACCTTTTGACGTTTCAGGGCTTACAATTTTATCGGCCCTGACAATGTTTCTTTCATCATTCTCAAAACAAATGCGCCCCAGAATTATACCCTAACCTCTCCAAACTCTTCTCTGTCTCTATCTGTCTGTCTCTCTCTCTCTCTCTCTCTCTCTCTCTCTCTCTCTCTCGCTCTTGCTCTATCTATCTATCCATCTATCTATCGCTCCCTCTCTCTCTCTCTCTCTCTCTCTCTCTCTCTCTCCCCCCGTGACACATCTACTCTGGCAATCGCAGTTCACACTCTTTTTGCCTCTCGTTATCCACATTGCATTCCCCGAACCCCAATACCTGCTCTAACTGCTGGTCCCAATCTCTTATTTCCAGAACACGATCTTTCTTTTGAATTTCCTCTCAACATACTTTTTCTTGCAGTCGTCCACTTGCAAGTGTTAAAACCAAGCGTTAACTGTGTTGACCTCATCGATCTTCGTAAAGCCTACGAAGACAAAGAACACAGCCCCTTCTTTCAAACCCCACTAATAAATAAATAAGTACAACTGCAAAAAAAAAAGTTATGTACTTTTTACAGTATATAGATCACCTTACCACTCTAGCAACTGGCGCCTGCATTGAGATTCTAGTCTTCATATTGGAGTAACTAGGCGGGGCGAAATTAATTAAATAATCATATTTGGGACCTGAATTAATGGCAAACTATTCTGAGGACATTTCTTTGTTTCTTCTTTAAGTGAATTTCATGCTGTGTGTGTGTGAGTGAGATTGTCTATGTATGTTTATATATATAAATACATATACATATGTATGTGTGTGAAGGTGTGTGTGGGTGTGTATGTGTGCATGCTTTGTATAATATATATATGAGTGTAATGGCTGTGTGTTTATGTTTTAATATGTATATGTGTTTGCGTATATTCATTTACATGTGTATATGTCAGGATTTGATTATTTGTGTAAGTGCGTGAACTGTGAGTGTGTGAGCGCATGTGTGTGTGTAAGAGTGTGCGCGTGTGCCTTTAGTCGCTCGATTTGACAAAGTAAATTACAGAATGTGTGCTTGCTGATTTTATATATATAAATATATATGTATTTCACTTTTTTTCCTTTCTCGTTTGCTAACATCTTTCAGAACTCTAATTAATCAGTATATTCTCTCGCAAACTTCAAGAGTTGTTCATATGTTGTGTGCATTCAACTACGTAATCTACGCAAAACCATGATAAGGAATTAATATACAAGTTAAGGATTAATATTCCTTAATCTCACGCACTGGTGCGAAAAATAGAATTGCTTGGCCTATCGTTATCAAACTTATATATAAATGAGTGATCAGCCCTATTCAGGGTTCTTCTGACACTCTGCTACCCATTTCCACCAGCCAGCAAGTATACTTCTACGTGGTGTTTCAGCCTACTATATATAACAATCAAACCTCTCTAGAATCCTAGATTCCCACACCACCATCTTTAAAATTAATGGAAGGAACAGGGAGGATATTGTGGTCTGAAATAAATGGTATTTAAAAAGAATGGTTATTGTTTGGATATTTTGGGTCATAGGATTGACCTGGGACTACAGAACATCATCAAAAACAGACAACCTTATGCGCTTACGCGGAAGCTTGACCCACCAGAAATATCAACCAAACCCCTACAAATGACAACCTTCCGTCATGAAGTAAAACGGACTATGAGCATCGCGTAGCCGGCCGAGCCGCACAGACGCGATGTGATTTCTGCCCAGTGCTCTGAATGTCAAAGTGAAGAAATTCAACCAAGCGCGGGTAAACGGCTGGAGTAACTATGACTCTCGTCTCTGATATTCAAAAAAATCGAGATATGCTGGAATTCATCTGATCATAGGTCTGTTCAATAAGCGCTGAACTAGTACTACTGAAATAACAATGATCAACTGAATAATTTGGTATTGTAAATTATAGTTAGGTCAAGATATTAATGAAACGTTCTATCATCATGATATGGTACAGCACGAGTAAAGGGATAGTAACTGTTGACTTCTCGGGTCAAACTGCAGATTTGGTGGAGTTCAACACAGAAGCAGCAGCCAACTTTATCTAAAAGTTACTCAAATGTTATAAAACTGAAGGACACAGTATAATGTGGGTCTAGCTCATCAATATCAGATAAATAGTGAGCTAGTAACGGCTGGAATCTTTGACTTCATAAGTCTATTTGGATAACTGCGAACCAGGGATTAAACAGGGAAAACTGCTAACCAGGGGCCATAATTATATACTGACACACATACACACACATACATACACGTACATTCATTCACACATCCACACATGCAGCCGCACAAAAATACACACACGTATACATGAAAATACGTATGTGCGTGCGTGTGTTTGTGTGTGTGTGTGGTGTGTGTGTGTGTGTGTGTGTGTGTGTGTGTGTGTGTGTGTGTGTGTGTGTGTGTGTGTATGTGTGTGTTTACTGTATGCGTTAAAATGATGGATCTTTTTGGTTTGACGGGCAACATTTTTCATTTATGTTTTATGTAGTGTTTTTGGTATCGAAACACTTTCAAACTTCGAATACTTGTATATTTTGCATTATAGAACAGATAAAAAAATTTGTATTCGAAGTTATTTCATGCAAAAAAATTGTCGTATTTCGGTAATTTCAGCCAATCACTGACGTCTATTGAGGTGAAAACAATTACGCCGTGGAATGTAAACAACGGTGTCATGGGATCTTTTCCCTTGAATAAAATTAGTGCCGTTATTTTGTCAACAACAACTATCCGTTGTCAACAACAACTATCAGCGGTATATATTTCGCTTGTCACTGTTATTTATGACATCATTCGTGCGTTTGTACTGGTTTTAGCTTTAGGGTTTTAGGGTTCGGGTTTTAGGGTTCGGGTTTTAGAGTTAGGGTTAGTTTTAGGATTACGGTTAGGGTTATGATTATTTTTGCCATAACCTCACTCATAACCTTAACCCTAACCCTAAAACCCTAACCCTAACTCTAAAACCCTAACTCTAAAACCCGAACCCTAACCCTAAAACCCTAAACCCTTACTAATGATATAATTAAACAGGGAATAACACACTTGACACCGAACAGCGCTAACTGTATTCAGCTGAATAGACGTCAGTCATTGGTTGAAATTACAGAAATACGACAACTTTAACATGAAATAACTTGCGATGTACAATTTTGTGTTAAGAAGGCTAAGAGAAAAAGTTGTTTTGTATGACACATTCTACTAGTGTCCCAAGTTTGAAAGTGTTTCGTTAAGAAAACAAGTGTTGCCCGTCAAACCAAAAAGATCCGAATGATATTATTTTAAAGTACTTTTAAGAATAACTGAACATTTACTCTATATATAGAGTCTAATTTATTCCGAAATAGTTGACTGGGACTTTGCAATATACAGGGTGGTTCAAAAGTAGTTATACAATTATGAAGAAGGAAAACACGTAAAATACTCATTTATCAAAAACATTAAAAGCTACGATAAATGTATTATTAGTTATGATAAATGTATTATCATGATAAATGACACTGAAAATATCAAAAATGAGGCTAACTAATTTAATATGCTAATAATTTTAATGAATTAAGTATTATAACACTGATGTGATACTTGTTGTATACCTACTTTTGCACCACCACCCCTGTATACATGCATGGTATCGTTTTTCTTTTATCTTTTAGCTGTTTCAGTCACTACACTGCGGCCATGCTCGATTGCCACCTGGAGGAATTTTAGTCGAGCTTATCGACCACTTTACTTATTTTGTTTTAAGCCTGGTAACTAAGCTATCGGACTCTTTTACCGAACCGCTGGATTACGAGAACTTAAACACACACCAAAACCTATTCTCAGGCAGTGGAGGAGTGCTCTACAAAGACGCACGCTCATACACACACACACACATACACACACACACACACACATACACACACACACACATACACACACACAAACACACACACACACACACACACACACACACACACACACACACACACAGTTGGGTCTCCCGCATTTTTTTACTGTTGGTTTAGTGGTTATTGTTGAGTTACTACTATTGTTATTATTATTATTATTACTGGCTGGGGTGAAAAAAGACCCCAACACCGGAGAGGGAGGAGGAAAAAAAGAACAAAGAAAACAAAGTAAACAACACGAGCAACAGTACCAAGACCACAACCAGTAGCCATTGTAACGGTTTCGCCTCCGCAGCTAAGCAGAGCTCAGAAGAAATCCAAGTCACAATGGCAGAAATAAAGAATGCCAAGGAATTGTTAAGAAGGGATGGCAATAATGTCTTCCTTAACACTCCACAAGCATTAATACAAGCAACAAAAAGAAAAACAATAGTATACAAGGTATTCAATACAAAATACCAAAAGATGGAGAATGCTACTCCACAGAGATTGGAGTTAGCTCTAAAGCCGATATGGGGCCAAAAAAGCTTCGTAACCAAAGGGAAGCGCTTTGGAACAGTGGAAGTGCGCTTCCCAACGGAAGAGGATGCCATCCGGCACTCTACAACACCGTTAAAGGCGGAAGAATTATTACTCGTGCCGACATACCTTGGTCGACGTGTGACAGAAATAAAAATAAATCATGTGCCACCAGAACTGAACATCTCCTGGCTAGTGGCAGCTATGCTCTTCGACATTGAAGAGACTGCCACTATCCTAAAGGTGAACAGAGTAAAAGAAAAAAACTGGTTGGGCATGGAAATGCATCTCCTTGTTCAGATTGAACAAGATAGCATAAATACCATACCCGACGCCATAAACCTGCCGGATGGCAGTAGAATACACATTGCAGTAGAGGGGCGCAGACCAAAGTGCTACCTCTGCAGCAGTGAAAAACACCTAAAAAGAGACTGCCCCATCTACAAGCAAAGAATGGAGGCAGACAAAAACAGAAAATTGCAGCAACAACAACAACCAAAAGCCTCCACACCACCAACACCATCACCACCAACACCATCACCACCAACACCATCATCACCAACACCATCACCACCAGCACCACGAAAAGCGACACCACCATCTCCATCCATCACCAAACCAACACCAACACCAACACCAAGAACCTCCACACCAAAAAAGATAACAGAACCAGCAACAACAGAAATTGTAAAAGAATCTTCACCAGATCCGACAAACATTCCCTTTTCAGATCAGATCAGCTCGGATTGTGCGAACACTGATAGTGAAAAAGGGAAGTGGCAAACTGTACCACCAACAAAAAAACGAAAAAGAAAGACAAAAGAAACAATTGACAAAGAGGGGAGGCGCGAAAAAGGTGAGCTTCCCAACATCATCGGCAACAACAACACACACTCACAACAAATAGCAACACCTTCTCCACCGCAAACACCAGCACTCACACACACCACAAACGTAACAGCCATCAACACAAAAAATGAACACTTATTAGACTTTCTAAAAAACAATACAAATGCAAACACCACAAATTTCATTATACCCCTACACAACGCACCACCAGCACACATACTCACACTAAAAATAACCCGGTTACTGGAAGCTAAACACGTCGACAACGGCGTGCAAAGCTTACAGAGACCGGATTAGTTTATTAGTTAAGAGGGCTTTAACCGGAGCAATCATCAACAACAACTGGTGGTTCGCCCTGAAGCAGGCAATTAGAGCAGAATCAATTAGGTTTAGCAAGGCTCTAGCTGTAGAACGTAAGAAAACAGAGCGGGATTTAGTTAACAAACTAGACGAGGCTCTTGGGACAGGCATCGCAACCGACGTGTTAGCAGCGAAGTTGGCCCTCGACCAACACTTTGATGCCAAGCATGAAGGCTGCGTTGTCAGAGCTAAAGCACTTTCGGTAAGCGGGGAGGGGACTAAGGCCGCTCGATGGGCCCGCGTGGTTGAGGCGAAGCGTGGCAACAGAGCGACCATTCGGTCTTTGGTGGACCAGAACGACTGCGAGATTTCGGGACCGAAGCAGATGTGTTCGGCCTTTCAGCGACACTTTGCTCAATTGTTCGGGACAAACGGTAGGACGGACGACGGAACAGATTTCGATGTGTACCTAGACGGCCTGCCGCAACTCTCGACCAGCGAGGCCGAGTGCTGCGAAGGACCGATATCTGCCTGGGAAGTACGGGAAGCGATGAAAGGCTGCACGAGAGGTAGATCGCCGGGTTTGGATGGTCTGCCTTACGAGCTTTATACGTCAATGCCAGACTTGTTTGCGGGCGTCTTGGCAAACGTCTACTGCAACTGGCAACAAAACGGGAGAATTCCTGCTTTTGTTTGTCGGGGAGTGGTGGCTTTGCTAAGAAAGGACCCAAACAAGGGGGACATTATAGGGAACTTTAGGCCCATCACTCTGCTCAACACAGAGTTGAAGATCTTGGCCAAGGTGCTAGCCAAGAGATTGGCGCCTGTCGTGGGCAAACTGATCGGCAAGGCGCAGACATGCGCTGTGCCGACCAGGTCTATCCACGACAACCTCCATCTCATGCGCTACATCATAGAGAGAGTGGGTAACGAAGCTGGCGCGGGTGGGGCTTTGATCAATTTAGATCAGTCTAAAGCCTTCGATAGGGTCGACCATCGATACCTGGCAGCTGTTCTCAAGGCAGCTGGTTTCGGTCCGGTCTTCCGCGGGTGGATAGCTGCTTTATACAGCGGCATCTGCTCGGTCATACGGGTGAACGGCCATCTATCGGAACCGTTCAACATCTCGCGTTCGGTTCGCCAAGGGTGTCCTCTCTCCTCCCTTCTGTATGTATTGACTCTCGAGCCATTACTGCGGAAGCTGGAGGCTTTGAGGGGCGTCCCGCGTGATCTGGGATGTGGAAGGAGCGTGTCTGCCTATGCCGACGACGTTACCGTGATGGTGTCGAGCCACTGGCATATTGACCTGATTGGCGAGACACTAAACGAGTATGAAGCGGTGACAGGTGCGAAAATTAACGCGGAAAAGTCAATGGGCTTGCAACTAGGCACCTGGAGGGGCAAGTCCATGCCGTCCAACAGCGTCGTAGGGCGCTGGACAGACGGACCCGTTAAACTGCTCGGGGTCTGGTTCGGTCCGGACCTCCAGTTGGAGAAAAACTGGGAAGAAGTGACGAACAGGGTGGCCAACCTCACCCAGAAATGGGCTGAGAGGAAGCTCTCCTTGAAAGGTCGAGCGGAGGTAGCGAATGCGTACATCGCATCCGTCATCTATTACCGTTTGACCGTCGTCCCTTGTCCCGACCGCTGGTTAACCAAGATAGTACGCTTGCTCTTCAACTTTTTGTGGAAGGGTCAGGTACCACTGGTCAGGCGCTCTATCTGCTGTCAACAGCCGCTGAACGGAGGCCTTGGCATGCCGTGGTTGCTGATGCGCAAACATGCGCTCAGGCTACGACATCTCAGGCGCTTCCTGGACGGTGAACAGGTGTGGTCGCCTTTCGTCAGACGCGATTTTCCGCAGCTCGTTTCTTTAACAGAGCTGCAATCCTGGATCAAACGTAGACCGAGAAAGGGCGCTTGGCACCTCGAGTGCCGCCAAGCTCTCACCGCCCTCAGTCAGGCGGGCAGTGCGATCGGTAGTAGATCCACTCTAGCTTTCTATAGAGGGTTAGTGGGAGAAAAGTGCGACGACGTTCTCGGGGAAACTCTAGGCGTCGAGGATAATCAGCTAAGCAGTCTGTTCAGGAGAACTTTCGGGCTGGGGCCCATGGATAATTTCCAAAGGTCCCTCGCCTGGCAGTGCTACCGAGGTGCGCTACCTGTTCGAGATAAACTCTACCGACATGGAAGTGCTGTCAACCGGGCCTGCCCGAGGTGCGCTCAGGACGACGAAACCGTTCTGCACGCACTCGTCCAGTGCCCGAGCATTGCTGACCTGTGGGTCTATATCGAACAGCTACTGTCACGTGTAGGACGGATCCGGCTATCAGCTGGATCCATCGTGAGAATTGACCCGCCGACCTCCTTTAACCAGGAGGGCAAGGCAATTTTCCTATGCCTAGTGGCTGTAGCGAAAGAGGTGATATGGTGGACCCGTTTGAAAGGGTTAAAGACAGACACTTTCCTCTTTGGCCAAGGCCTCATCAACTTTTTCAAGTTCCACTTGAAAAGGAAGATGAGAGTAGAGAGGGAAGTGCTGTCTCATAGCAAATTCGTTGAAAGATGGGTGACTGTTGGAAAAATGGCCAGTATAAACGGACCAATTCTGAGAATACACCTGTAAAAAAAAAAAAAAAGGTAATGTAAAAGGAGAAAGGGCTCTATACCCCTTTCTTATTTTTTCTGACCAGGCTCCCGTGGTTTTATGTGTTTTTCCACGTGTAACCTTTCCTTTTTCGAAGCGCCTCCCCCTTTGGGAGTTCTACTTATTTATTTATCTATTTATTTATCTATTTATTTATTATATCCTTCTCCGTTTTCTTCCTCTGTTTAGACGAACTTTCCTACCTTTTCGGACAAAACCTTTTGTAACCTTCGTCCTGTCTTTGTCCTTATATGTCTTTAATTGATATTAGCCCTTGTGGCCAATAAAACGAATTAATTATTATTATTATTACTGCTGCTGGTTATTTGATGGCTACAGTCACTCCTAGAAAACAAGTCTTGACCACTATTTAATTTACAAAAACAGATAGTAGTATCAGAACAGGACGAAAGGACCACGTGCGCATGCAAGAAATAACAGTAAACTATGAATGTCATTCTTAATTTTAATTTCAATTTTATTTTATTAATAGCCCTCTTCTCTTCTCGCATATTTTATACTCATTTTTGATAAGGTTTTTCAAAAAAAAACGAAACATGTAATGTAAATTAATTAAAACACCCAAATTTTTTTTTTAAAGTGGCATTTTCATTTATATATATATATATATATATGCTTCTTTTAGTTTCCGTCTACTAAATCCACTCATATTGCCTTATTAGACCCGAGGCCATAGGGCAAGCCACCTGCACAATGCACCATGTACTGGGACTGAACCTGGAATTATGTGGTTTGGAAACAAATTTCTTACCCATCAGTCATGCCGGCGCCTATTTACATATATATATATATATATATACATACACATAATTGCTCAAATTCAGGAGAAGTGAGAGTTAAAAATATTTATTCCATATGGTACAGCTGTTTCGTTATCTTTATCCAGTTACATCATCGGCGCTAAAACGCTTTACACACATATAAGTAACTTATAATTAAGCATACTTATATGTGTGTAGGATACCTTAGCATCGATGACGTAACTGGATACTAATAACGAAACACATCTAAACATATGGAATAAATATTTTTATCCCTCATTTCTGAAGTTGATTAATTATTATACACGCTTCAATATTATGATTCCTGGACTTCTCAGAAATACAGTTACATTAATTTATACCCTAATCACAATTATTGTCTACTTCATAGTCGAACACCCTACGGAGAGCTTACCGTGAATATTTTTTTGATTTTTTGAATCCCTATTTCCAGTTGTGTGTGTTAGAGAGAGAGTGTGTGTATGTGTGTATATGTGTGTGTGTGTGTAGAGAGAGAGAGAGAGAGGGGGGAAGAGAAAAGATGAAAAAGACACAGATTTGTTTTACAGGATTTAAGAGTATAATAGAGCCACAAGGACCGGTTTCGCATTGCTCATCAAACTGAGAGTTGGAAGATAAATTGCAAAGGAGAAAATATTGCTAGGGGAGATAATTGTTCACTTATTTATTTTGCAGTAAAGGGGAGGTAAATCTGTAATTTTTGTTTGTTTGTTTGTGTTCTCTACTTTGTCTGGCTTGTATCTTCCATTAGATGAGGCAAGTCCTTTATTTTTAATATGGGTTCATATTTAATTCTGATTTATATTTTTGGATATTCAGTCTTATTTGTGTTGAGGTCCAGAAGGCAAGTTGATAAAATGGGAAAATTACAAATTGTGGTTGTAATCGTTCTGCACATTCGTCAATATGTTGACTGAGGTATATTTGGCGATATTGTGGGGAGGGAATTTGTTGTCTGTGGACCGTACATCTCTTTCGGATCGAATTTCCTGTTGAGCCAATATAGTTTCTATGGCAGCCCGAGCATCTGATTACATAAATGAGGTTTTGGGAGGCGCAAGTGAAGTTAGATTTGATTTTGAATGTTTATCCTTGTCTGAAATGGAATTCCGATCCTTCCAACAGATGAGGACATGTTCCGCAATTAGGGCAACCACACTTTACGACTCTTGCGTCCTTTATTCTAGAGAATAGTTTGGCATTGGTGAGAATTTTCTTCACTGTCTTAGGTTGTTTGTAAGTAAATTACAACCAACTCTTAAATACGTAACTAAACAGCGACAAATCTATTAAAGCATACACAAATTTTAATCCCTACTGTTTTCCGTAGTATAATATAAAAGTGAAAGCTTAATAACCACATTCAATCAATCAATTTATAGATAGGATTAAACACTAACTTTAGTAAAAACTACAACAAAGAAACATATAAACCAATGTACATTGTATCGGTATAATATGTTAGAGAAGAAAAAGAAAATTGAGAAGTTAATAATTGATTATTATTAACAGCAAATAAATAGCCTTCTATTACAGCTGTTTCAATTAATACTCAGTAAATATTAAGTAAATATTAAATTTATATTTATATGACTCGAGCATAATATCCTTGGATGCTGCATATGTGTTTGTGGATTTCCGTAAACACATAAAACATCCAAGAGTATATTTTCTCCCCTCTGAAGATATGCTCAGGACATATAAATATGAATTTGATATTTACTTAATATTTACTGAGTATTAATTGAAAGAGCTGTAAGAGAAGATTATTAATTTGCTGGTAATAATAAACACTTTATTATCTTCACAATCTTCATTTTCTTTTATATGAATATAGACTATATGTTTATATATATATATACATGCATATATATATATATATATATATATATATATATATATATATATATATATATATATATATATATATATATATATATATATATGTATGTATGCATGTATATATATACCTATTTTAAGGAAATTAATTCCCCAAAATACTAGGTGTATTGAACCAGTATTTGCTTATGATAAAACCGCTCTTCATGTTATTAACACCACCTCTAATCGAATATTTATATATGTATATATATATATATATATATATATATATATATATATATATATATATATATACATATAAATGTATATATATATATGTATTTATATATATATAAATGTATGTGTATTTATATATGTATATATATATATATATATATATATATATATATATATATATATATATATATATATATATATATATATATATATATATATATATATATATATATATATATATATATATATATATAAGTATATGCATATATGTACCCACATAGATACTTATATATATGCAAATGTATTGTATGTATGAATATTTCAAAGGCTCTGCTTTCAGTCCGTATATTACAAGCAAAATATACAGGACCAAAAGGTGTTGCAATCTCGGAGACACTGTTAGCACATGATCTAGAAATTAGCATGATACATCATTTTATATGCATATTACTAAGATAGAAACAATGTGCAGACAACTGGCAGGTTAGATTCTGATATTATTCAGAGCAAGTGAAAAAGAATACATTTTGGTCCTGTGGAGAACATCTGTTCTCAGTCTCCCAATTACAGTCGCCACATAACGTGAAACTAACAGCAGAGCTCGAGGTAATCCAATGCTATCACACCAAGAAGATTTCCATGTGTATGTATGTATGTATGTATATATGGAGAGTCTAGCTCCTAAATTTGTGACTGAAGTCCATACCAATCCCTGAACTGGACACCACTGCATAGTACAAGTGGCCACACTGCATTCATTTAGTATCAGGACCCAGTACTGTAACAGCTTAAGGTTCAAGAGCAAACAGCTTTTTCCAAAAATGCCTGGGAGATGTGTTGAAAAAACTTCAAACAAATTTCTCCTGAGATACCAGATGAACACACATCAGAGCAAGAAATGCAAATAAGGACGATGTCGTCTACTCCACTGGTTCACCAGAACCAAATACAGAGGGAAGATCGTGGAAGCGAAATAAAATAAAATATACTCACATCAATGGTGATGCTCCAGAATTTCCACAGACTCGGACTGAAAAAGAAAAATTATAAGTATAAATGTATATGATAGATAGATAGATAAATAGATACTGCTGTGTCTAGGAGAGTCGTTATGCCAATTTTATTAACAGGTACATTGGTTCGATTTCACTCATTTATTATTAGTCAAATGCTTAAACATCCAACTAACTAAACAGTTGTTTGTTTAATTTGGTTAAGCAATAAATTATTTGTTTTGTTTTTCTTTGTCAAAGCTCTTTTGTTGCTACTTGCAATTTTTTCAATGGCTTTCTTCTTTTGACAAACACAAAATAAACAAAATAAATAACTTCTTGTTTAACCAAATCAAACAAACAATCGATTACTTAGCTGGATATTTAACCAATTGACTAATAAAAAAGGAGTAGAATCGGACTAGTGCGTGCGTTGATAATATTGGCATAATGACTCCCCCTAGACACAACAAAATTTGTTTCAACACACAAATTCGCACAAAGTATCTTGTAAACCAGATACAAAAACGAAATATATATATATATATATATATATATATATATATATATATATATATATATATAGGAAATAGTGGCACAACAAGGTACTAATTTTTGCTGGGAATAGCAGACGATAATCATTCGACGCTAGGTAAAGCTTCACTGAATATATAGAGTCAAAGATGTGTGCGGGCAGCGAATATAAGAAATTTTCGTCTTACCTCTAGAAAGAGCACGAGAGAAATGGACAACCTAGTACTAGAGTTTCGGACTTTTCAGAATACGTTAGTTATCGTAAAACTGATTGGTCCTAGTCGGCTAGGTCTACCGAAAAGACTAAATTTAAAATATCTGCTACATTAATGCCTGTATACTCGACTAATAGCCCCAGCCATAAACAGAACCGAGATCAGTGAAAACGTTTTATATAAAAAAAATATAAATATTATCACAATACAATAATATTTTCCAGCGAAATAAAGTACCGTAAACGACATACATATGATATACATGTGTGACAGATATAAACAACAGGTGTAGGAGTGATGTGTGGTAAGTAGCTTGCTTACGAACCACATCGTTCCAGGTTCGGTCCCACTGTGTGGCACCTTGGGCAAGTGTCTTCTACTATAGCCTCGGGTCGACCAAAGCTTTGTGAGTGGATTTGGTAGACGGAAACTGAAAGAAGCCCGTCGTATATATGTATGTGTGTGTGTGTGTGTGTGTGTGTGTGTGTTTGTGTGTATGTTTTGTCCTCCAACATCGCTTGACAACCGATGCTGGTGTGTTTACGTCCCCGTAACTTAGCAGTTCGGCAAAAGAGACGGATAGAATAAGTACTAGGCTTACAAAGAATAAATCCTGGGGTCGATTTGCTCGACTAAAAGCGGTGCTCCAGCATGGAGTTGTGTATTGTCTTTATACTAGTGTACGTACAATGTGTACACAAAGAGTATTTCTGTGTTATGTGAGAGCAATCATTCTCTCTTGCTTCGTATGTGTGTGACTCCTTACAAAACATCAGTGGATGCGAAAAATCAGGATAGAATTTTATTTAAAGCACAAGTAAAATTAATAACAAGAACTAATAGCAATGAAAAAATAATTTGAATACGTGACAGCATAAAATATAATAATTAGAGAAAAGGCGACAATTGGAAAGGGGTATTTGAAATAATTAGTCAATAATATTATATGGCAGCTGAAGAACATTGTAAATAAATGGCGTTAATTAAAGTGGCCTCGAGTGAAAAGTGCTTCAACGGGTGTCGTGTAGTGGTGTGATTTCGGAATGCTGATTTTCGGTCATACATTAGTCAAAGAGAAAAAAGGAATAAAAGAAGACGTCAACTTGCCCATCCAAATGTAAAAGAAGCAAGATTTTGGATTCCATCTTGATTCAACTAAGCGTAGAATTACAACAACCCCCTTGGGGTTGAATAACTTAAACTAAACGACCAAAAACATGTGGAAAAATATAATATGAATTATTATGGCGTAGAAGTAGATTTGGAAATAGATTTGAAAATAAAGCAAACTCTGTTATGTGCATGTGTTACTTTTGTGTGTCACCAGGGCGAGTGAATCGGCGCAAAGACAGTGCTATTTTGGATTCCTTGCCATATCTCACTAGATGCTAGACGTTTCTGTGTTCAAATCTTACTAAGAAAATCTCACCCTCGAATCGAATAATAATACCATTATCATATCGGTACCATTCACTTTGTTCAATATTTTTATTGAAAATTTTCTTTTACAGTTGTGTAGAGAATGCTATGAAGTGTTAGCAAGAATTTGGTGAATTTGTAACCTCCATGTTTTCCAAAAACATTAATATTACAATTTCTCTACTGTATCACCAAATGAAGCTGCGTTTAAATAGGTCCACAGAGTTGCTCTTCTCGTGGAACAACAGCTCACCTCCATTCAAGGAGACACATTCTCTATAGATTTAAAGTAACCCACAAATGTATTGTTCAATGTATTCCATATTTCCACCTAAATGAGGAACCTTCTTGACACGCCACTTTGCACAGATGAGTCGTATAAAATGCAGTGTGCCAATTTGACCATGCTCCACTCATTCGACTCTCCAGTCTATTTATACACTGTTGTAGATACTGATGAAGATCGCAAAAGAGGCGGATAAGGTACCAGAGGCGACAGTTGTTTTGTCTACGTTAACAGCGGTGGTGTACATCCCAGCACAGTAATTGAAGCATTTTTTAATCTTTGTGCTGAATGGAAAAAGTATTGTGCGCTTGAATGTTTTATATGTGTGTAGATATTTGGAGAGGGCTTTTATTCTAGTGACACAAATTATTACGTTTGAAGTGTCCTTCTACAATAAACCATGCTATTCACGTATTTTGATATTTTCTGGGGTGTTTTTTGTTATTATTTTTCTACTCTTGCTTCTTGAGTTGATGGTCTGAAGATGTAGTATATGTACAACACGTAATGATGCAGAATGTGTTATTTTTGT
>NC_142931.1:27164566-27172066 GCF_046866305.1 Octopus bimaculoides | reverse complement strand
AACAATGACACTTCATGCATTGAGTACATATTAAAATTTATTAAACTTGACCAATATTTTTCAAGCAATGAACAATTATCACCAAAACAATGATATAATTTGTCGACTTGAAACTTATTGCAAAGCTGCATGATAAAGAACATTTTTTGTCTTCCCATTCGGGGATCGGTACACTTTATCTTTCTGTCTAACCTCTTTCTTTCTCTCTCTGTCTTTCTGTGGATTGTTTCCAACCATCACCATCACCAGTACCCCACCACAACTGCCATATACACACCATTCAGATTTCTGACGCCACTACCATCAATACCTTTGACTTCGTCGCCTTCCCCTCCACCACCATCACCACTGTCCTTCACATCGCTTACTATCACGGTCATCAATGACCACCATCATCACCGTCGCCTTCGCCTCTATCACAACTACAGCTCATACTATTACTACCACTCCATTACCATCACAACCGTCAATCTACTACCGCCCTTACCGTCTCTATGCCTCTACTAATACTCTCACTCGAGCAGGAGGAATCGTAAAAGTCTCCTCGAATAGTGAGAGACGGATTCAAAGTGTGACACACTGACACACAGAAATTCGTTTTGGCAATTATTATTATAGATGTATGTAAGCATGTATGTATGTACGTATGCATGTATGTATGTACGTATGCATGTATGTATGCATGTATGCATGTATGTATGTACGTATGCATGTATGTATGTATGTATGTATGTATGTATGTATGTATATGGAGAAAAAGAAAAAGATACATATATGCTGATTTGATACTTCTTAAAAACGTGCCAGCTGCATATTGAACATTGCACAATCATGTGCATACAGGTGACTTTTCAACCCAGCTTTTCTTCTACAGGAACAATCCCAGATGTAACACTTATTTTCCTTTCCAGTACATATGTACTGCGACGTACTTGTCGGTAGAACAATATCATAGCAGCTCGATTTCTGCCAGGCTCATGTGATTTTAGATGGCTGGCAATCCCAGCTCTTGAGAGAAGAAATAGTCCACACCCATTGCACTTCAACTCCTGTTGGGTTTCTGCTTACGGAGTGAACACTTCAAAGCAGCATGCTCCATACGCTTTTGTCCAAAGATACCACATCTAAACTTGATACTCTCTCTCTCTCTCTCTCTCTCTCTCTCTCTCTTTCTCTCTCTCTCTTCTCTCTCTCTCTCTCTCTCTCTCTCTCTCTCTCTCTCTCTCTCTCTCTCTCTCTCTCTCTCTCTCCCTCTCTGATGCACGGCTTTCAGCCAATGTCTTACAGACATCCATATCAATCTCCAAAGCTTTATGGTTGTCTTTTATGAAGTCCTTAAACCGCTTCCTAGGTTTAAGCTCAGATCTTTTCTCCTCTGGTCAATTCCGCGTAAAATAACTGTTTGGACTGTTTGTCTTCCACCTTGACATCATAACCATCCCAGCGCATCGTGTTCTGCGCTTTCTTTTCCGTATATTGATGCTGCTGGCTTTCTCAAGTACAACAATAGCAGGTGTGTAAGACGCTTAAATTATCCACAGGATACGCCGGATACAATGTTGATGAAACCTTTCCGACTGCTTGATATAATGTCTATAAGCTGTCCACGATTAGCACCAGTACAGCAAGGCTGTAAAAACACAGGTCTTCTATATGGCTAGTTTAGTGTCTTTCGCGATACTCCGATCTGACCAGACTCGCTTTTCAAGTTTCCCGAAAGATTCCCAGCTTGCGCAATCATGTTATTTATTTCAGTGTCAAGGGTATAATATCTACAGAGTGTTCTTCCAAGGTACGCAAAGCTGTCCACGACTTCAGTCCTTTTTCCTTCCCCCCAAAAAATGTCAAGCTGCACATATGTTTCCCAAACTGGCGGAGTTTACATGACCGTTGTATTTTTTACGCAAATGCAGTGCATGTTTTGGAGAAATTGTCCAATATCATCAATCATTTGCTGAGTGATCCAGAAAATCCGCATCATCAAAGGAACGTATGAATGTTTTTGATTTGGTGTCGAAACGTCTTAGATTAAAGATGTTGCTAGAGGTTCTAAATTGCATGTAGACCCTTAATTCTAAGTCTTAGATGGCATACGTAAGTAGCACGGCAAAGTACATGGAGAACAATGTGGGTGCTGAAATATCACCTTGTCTGACAGCGTTTTCCACTGGAACTGGCTCTGAACGTGTCCCATTGAAGTTCACTTTTGCCTTCATGTTTTGATGTTACACACATACATACATACATACATGTCTTGTATAAGAGTTACAGGTTGTACAAGATTAGAGAACATTCTCAGTTATGTATCTTAACATTGTAAAAACATTGTATTACAAACAGATTCGATAGGCCAGTATTAATTACACTAAGGTCCTCTCACCTATCATGGTCTCCATCTCCCTCATCCCTGTTCATTCTTTAAATTTTGCTTTATCCCCTTCGTCTCTCCTACTCTTTCGAACTCTCTCCACTTATACTCCACAGCTGATCCTATTATTCTACTCACCAAATTCTATTTTGCATTAAGCCTGCAGACGTCATAAATACTTTATTGTTTTTATTCTATTTCTCCTGCTTTGCTTACTTCTTTAACTTTTCTTTGAAAAAGAAATGTATAATCCAAAACCTTACCTCCTCTTCCATTCCTTTCATTTGGCGCTTTTATTTTCATTGTACACATTGGATCATTGTTGTTGTTTCGTTTCATATTTCGACGCTTTTCATGTCATGTGATTTTCTTATTTTACTTCATATACAATATTCAGTTACTTCCTTGTCTCATAATCTCCTTCGTTTAACTTGTCTTATAAATGTTATATATCTTTCTCTTTCATTCACATATGAAGTTTCTGTAGGCCTACGTTCCTTATCAGTTGCAGTCAGTTTTTCTAAGTTTGTAGAAGTAAAATGCCTCTCCTGTGTCTCCTGTGTACATACATGTATATGCATGTATGTACATATGTGTAAATAGGTGTGTGTGTATATGTACGCATGTATGTATATATGTGTATTTATGTAAATGTGTGTATGTATTTTTTTTTCGTATATGCAAATGACTATGAATGTATATGTATTTACACATATATTTATATGTATATTACTTCTGTTATTAACTTATTTTACATTTATATTATTTATTTTAAATTTTCTTCATTTCATTTTTATTTCCATTTTTACTTCATTTACTTTTTATTTTATTCTATCGTATTCTTTACTTTACCTTATTACCCATTATATACAACTGATCTGTTAACCCTTCATCCACACATAACTATAAAAAATAATGACTCATTTAGTCTGCTTGCATGAACGAAAATGTGCGCATGTAATATCTTAATGCATATCTTTCTCTGATGAAATTATGCTCATAACATATAAGTGCAAATTTAAAGCACAAATTTGTAATTTACCTATGAGCACTAAAGGAAACGGCTGTAAGAAGATTACCAAATTTTTATAAAATATCTTTATTATCTTAACTCTCCATTTTCTTTCTTTCACTTAACTGAACATGAACTTTATTTTTAATACACACCTATTGATTTAAAGAAATTTCATTTCCCCAAAATTACTGGGTATAAAACCAGTATCCCATTTGAATGTAACCATCCCTTTACGAGGTTAACGTATACCTCAAATAGCTTTAATATATACATATATATATATATATATATATACATACATCTCGCTCAAAGATTTATTACTATTATTATTATTATTATTATTATTATTATTATTATTATTATTATTATTATTATTATTATTATTATTATTATTATTATATAATAAATCTCTGAGCGAGATATAAACAGTAGCAGCACAACATCGTGAAGGATATTTGCCACCTAAATGTGGCTGACCTATATGGGACGATGCTATTCTAGTTTATAGCCCCAGGAAGACATCTCTAGCTGGCTAATGACACACTGTCTGTGCCCTATCAGTATTTTCAAAGGGAAACCATCGTTCCCGTGATACACAAGGACCCGGGTTTCTGGAGGAGATGTCCTCCTGAGGCTATAAACTACAGCAGTATTGTCCCATATAGGTCAGCCACATTTAGGTGACAAATATCCTTCACGACATATGTATGTATGTATGTATGTATGTTTGTATTTGTGTATGTATGCATGTATATATGTGTCTGCGTCTGTGCCTCTGTATTTAAACACAAGAGTATACTGCCAGTTACACGTTATTTCCGTTTCAAACTGAATATGAACGGAAAGAGTAAGAGAATACACAAAATTTCAAATTTACTTAACGCAATTACTGATAGCATCAACAACCCCACAAGAATTAACATTGAAGAAGAACATTTAAAGCAGGTTAATTAAAATGAAAAGGGGTGCAATAAAGATCAAGCTGAATAATTATTCGTAACACACCTTAGTCGAGTACCCGAAATTTCTCAAAACTGAATAAGATTTATGTGATATTGAATTTCTAACTCATCACACAATCTGAAATCTCTGTTCAATGTGGCCATATAATCACTTAATTCACTCAATTTCTTGGATTTTATTTACTAAATACAAATATCGGTCCGTTTCTATAAATTTTCTATCAGATTCTCTGATCAACGCACATCTGCAGCTTCTTTGGTTTTTATGAATGTTTGGAGTATCACGACTAAACTAACTTAACATGGATAAGAATTTTCAAGTTTTATTCATGAGACCTCATTTTATTTTAATAACCATTATTAGTTTTATCATGCATAATATAATTAGTTATAGATAAAATTTAACATGTTAATTATGTTACCGCTCACGTTGAGAAACTCTGTTGCAGAGGTTCTATCGTTGTGAATTTCTTGTTATTGTTAAGCATCTGATCAACCATATCTAAGCAGCTGTATGATCAAATGCCTATGAAAGGTGTCTCGTGTGTCTTTTCTTTTTTTAAGTCTACATCATGTGCTGGGTCGAAATTTGGCTGTTACGTCAACTAGGTCGAACTGGGTTGTAAGAATAAATTGGCCAGGTTCAGTTTCGCTCTTAATACGTTTTCCCAACGGAATTGAAGTGAAACAGCAACTAGCGGGAACTGAAACTGGTTTGTAGACATATACATGTATGTTTAGATAAATAAATAGTTAAATAATTAAATAAATAAATGCCAAATAATTCTCAGTATGACGTTATGTCGGGTGCAATTGTGGGTATGTAACAATGACGAGCAAACACTTTTTTTTTTAAAATCATTTTTTTAGAAGACAAACAGAAAAAGGGAAATCAACAGGCAGTAGAAGTCACATATGCCAGGCACATGGGACACCCTTAACGATAAAGTGGGTTGGGGTAGTTTGCAAACTGGAAAGGTAGCTATGTGGAGCGTGGGAGTTGGTAGGGAAGTGAGATCACCGTTCTTAGCAGCAGTGGTGGTGTCTGTTATCGCAGATAAAGATCATCGTTAAACATATCCCCTGCTCAGATTTTTTGTTTTGTTTCGTTTACTTTTAATCTTTCTTTTACATCACACTTTCCTCCTCCAGCCACGTCATCATAATGATGATCATAATGATTACTGCCAACATTTACTGTCCTTTCCTTCTTTTTCTTCTTATACTTCTTCAGTTTATTTTCCATCTTATTCTTCTATTTCTCTCATCATAATAATAATCCTCTTCACTATCAGCAACCTCAACATCATCGTCGTCAAACCCACAACCAACACCACCACCATCACCAACGCCGTCATCATCGATATTGTCGTCTATCCTCTACCTCACCTGTGTTTTCCTCCTCTCCTTTTCTTCTTCTTCCTTCTCCTTTTCTTCTCTTTCTTCTTCTTCCTCCTCCCTATACTTCTGTACAACAGCGCCAACCCCCTTATTGAAAACGATGACAGCTGCTACTCTCCCCCACGGTGCTCTAAATAACCCCGCTGAGTAACAATTGTTGCCGCTGACAGTATTTGGATTCATTTCCAAACACAGCTACACCACCTGCAACATTCTCTGTCGGTTGTGACTACCATCACCATTCTCATCATCACCATCAACACCTCCATCATTATCATCATTAACATCACAATCACAAAGTACCCATCATCATCATTATTTTTACTACTGCTAACACCATAACCGCCATCATTATAATAATCAGAATCATCACCAGCATATCATCGATATTATGACCGCTACATTTGTAGGTTCGAGTTTCAGCCTCGGAATTTCTTTTTTCCGTTCAAGAGATTTTTAACCCAATATGATGCATGCTATGATTTATAGCTTTGTCTACTTCGAGTTCCACTCTTAAAAAGAAAGACGAGCGAGCTTATACGTACACACACACACACACACACACACACACACACACTCATGCACATGCACACACACACACACACACACACTCATGCACATGCACACACACACACACACACACACTCATGCACATGCACACACACACACACACACACACATATATGTATTTTTTATATATAAGAATATAGCGGCGTACGTACACGTTGCTCTCTTATATGTAAGTACATATATATATCTAAATTTTGTACGACTCTATTATTCTTTCTACTCTGTCATTCTTTCCTTTTTTTCTATCAACCTTTTCACACTTACTTCGTTCATTCCACTCTTAGTTCTTTCGTTCCCCCTCTCTCACATTTCCTGGCCTTCTCTTCATGCTCACTTTCCCTCATCTTTCACTTCACTGTGCCCCTTTCATTTTTGTCATCCCTCCTTAATTCTTCTATCCCTCTGCCTCTACCTCTCTCTCTTCTCTCCCCACGTGACCGGTGTTCGGCCAAGGCTGACTTTCCTTGGTTCGGTTACAATCCGTGCAACATCTATATGCCTCTCTGTGCCTGTCAAATTCTATTCTCCTGCCGCATGGCTTTACTTCCAGCTTAATTTAATTTGCCCTTAGTCGAAAGACACCTGTTGTTATGTCCTGTTAGTTGCATTTGTAATTGTGTAACATTTCTCCGTTTTTTTTCTGTCCTTGTTTTCATATACGTTCACTGCTTTCTTCCAAGGAATCTAATGCTCTTAGCTTAGGTTTTCCTTGGGGCTGGCCAGACCGGAGCAATTTCGAGTATAACCAGCCGAAATTGCATAGATAATCTGGAACTCGACTGAGGAAAGAAAACTCGGAATGACCCGTCCTTGTTTTCTTTGTATCGCTTGTCTGGATGTTTTGTTGCCCCTTCAAGTAGCAGATCGAATTTAAACGGAAAATCTGACTCAGGGATGGTTCTAAGTAGAGCGTAAGAAAACAAATACAACACAAATAGGATTTAAAATTTACGACAGCTGTTTCGGTAGAATTTTATTGATTCATTCATAGATTACATTATAACATATAATCCAGCATTTTCATGTAAAACCATAAATAAGTGTCAAACAGGTGTGATACTACACTGGTCGTGACGAATCTAGCCACCATATTTTGGGATAAGTAGTATTTTGAAAATAACCTTGGAATTTATTGAAAAATTATAAAGAGTGACATTATATATATTTGTGTGTGTGTAGATATG
>NC_142931.1:27157066-27162066 GCF_046866305.1 Octopus bimaculoides | reverse complement strand
TTACGACGACCAAAGCTGATCTTTCGATCGACTGTGAAACTTAAGTAGTCTCAGAAGCGGAATCTCCAGCATACGTCACTTTCCTTTGGGTTCTTTTGCTGTTCTTATTTATTCCACTGCTCTCTATAATCAGCTATCCCTACTTATTGTCAGGTAGCAAAAGAGTGTTACAGTTTATTACGACCAAAAGATAGGTTCCAGATCGTCGGTTCCTGAACGAGTCAATTTCTTCCTGTTTTTCTTGTTTTTGTTGGGGTTTTTTGCTTTTGTTTTTTACTCTTTTACTTGTTTCAGTTAATTCACTGCGGCCATGCTGGAGCACCGCCTTTAGTCGAACACATCGACCCCAGGACTTATTCTTTGTAAGCCTAGAACTTATTCTATCGAGCTCTTTTGCCGAACCGCTAAGTTACGGGGACGTAAACACACCAACATCGGTTGTCAAATAATGGTGGGGGGGAAAAACACAGACACACAAATACATATATATATTGCTTTCTTCCGAGGAATCTAATGATCTTAGCCTAGTTTTTCCTTGGGGCTGGCCAGATTGGAGCAATCTCGAGTATAACCAGCCGAAATCGCAAAGATAATCTGGAAATTGACTGAAGAAAGAAAACTCGGAATGACCTGTCCTTGTTTTCTTTGTATCGTCTATCTGGATGTTTTGTTGTCCCTTTCTTGTATCATCTAACTGTCTGGATGTTTTGCGTTCTTGTCCCATTTTGTATTATATATATATATATACAACGGGCTTCTTTCAGTATCCGTCTATCAAATCCACTCACAAGGCTTTGGTCGGCCTGAGACTATAGTAGAAGACACTTGACTAAGGTACTACGCAGTGAGACTGAACCCAGAACTCTGTGGTTGGGAAGCAAGCTTCTTTTTTCTTCCATAGCTTCAGCACGTGCTGCTTTGAGAGCATCACTTTCTGCGCTTTGCTGTTGTAGTTCCCTCTATTCCGTTTTTCAACTTTTTCCCGGTCAGAAAAGCCATCTGAAAAGCTTTACAGCCACGTGCGTTCCACCTAAGCTTTCTAGCCTGCACAACCAATCTCATTAATTCCCAATGTGTCACAACTCCGGAATAATCATGCCATGTTTGAGGGTCGTTTGAATTTCAATATTCATGCAAACACAGTTGACCACATGGTGTTTTTGGTTATTTCAGTGCCCAACAACTGGCCATAGTGTGGTACAGCGATCATGGCGAGTCAAGTCATCCTTGCCCATTCTTCGATAAAGAGCTCAGGTGAGGTGGTACTTATCTTCGTCCTATAAAAGTGTCATATATATATATATATATATATATATATATATATATATATATTCACTGCTAGGTCCCTCATGTTCAGAGCCTTTCTGAAGTTGCAACACTAGCGAAATAACACGGTCGATCATTTGCATGCCACTGAAAACAATCATTTTGTTCACATATTTTCTCTTCATTTAGCAAAATTTATGGCTGCCATTGTCGTCGTCGTAACAGAACCCTCCTTACACGTTAGGCTATCATTTTCTTCATGTACACTGTGTCGGTCCTCCCGTAAAACAAAATTTGATCTGTTTTTTTTTCTTGGTCTCTGTGTATTTATGTTCAATTTTTTACATTTTTGAGGGCTAGTGACGTTTCTATGATGAGAAAGCCAACGTGAATTTACTGGTACAGAATAGAAAAAAAAAATTATATCCAACTATTTAAAAATTCATTTTAAAATATTTCTTTCCAGTTCTATTTCGTGAAAAAAAAAACTTCGTAATTTTTAGAGCGATGTGAAGAGACATCTTGTGATAACAATACTGAAGAAGAAGAAGAAGAAGAAGAAGAAGAAGAAGAAGAAGAAGAAGAAGAAGAAGAAGAAGAAGAAGAAGAAGAAGAAGAAGACGACGACGACGACAAGAGATTACGGAAATCGTCTAAATATTACGTCAAAAATTGTCAAGGGTGCAAAAACGTCTTCTAGTCAATGTATCAGTTCCAACGGACACTAATATATCTTTCAAAGAAATATAGACACTATAAAAATATAGAGATCTGGTAATAGATAACCAGAATATGGAGACTGAGAACAGAAACAATCCCCTTAATGATAGGTGCCTTGGGAATGATGCAAAAAGATGCAGACAAATACATTGCCAAAATCCCAGGACACATATATATACGGCTTACAGAAAATAACACTACTTGACATATTACAAAGAAATACAATAGGAAAAAAAATGGGAATGCATTAAAAAATGCATACGGAGCTTTAATAATAAGGCTAGTGAAAAAAATAAAAATGCTGCTACTCCGACAACCAATAATACAATATACTACTGTTAAAACCACAACAACTACTGCTTTTACTACTACTACTACTATTACTACTACTACTACTACTACTACTACTACTACTACTACTGTTACTACTACTACGCATAAGGATCGGTGAAGTAACCATCATCACTACACTGCGCAATAGTTTACAGACGTTTCTGAGACAGTACGTGTTTATATTTCAACACTGTGTCCCCCCCGCCACAACCCGAACCCCTGTACAGTTAAACATTACATGTCGGAGTAGGCAGTAAGGTACCAAGGTAGCTGAAGTTACTGGGTATCACTCCGTTCTCTAACTAATTCTCTCTCTTCCTCTTCTCTCTCTCTCTCTCTCTCTCTCTCTCTCTCTCTCTCTCTCTCTCTCTCTCTCTCTCTTTATATATATATATATATATATATATATATATATATATATGCGTGTATATATGTATATTATATATATATATATGTATTATATATATATATATGTATATATGTATATATATATGCATGTATACATATATATATATAAGTATATATATATATACACACATATACATATGCATATTTATGTATGTGTGTATGTGTATGTGTGTGTCTGTGTGTGTATGTGTGTGTCTGTGTGTGTCTGTGTGTGTCTGTGTGTGTCTGTGTGTGTCTGTGTGTGTGTGTCTGTGTGTGTGTGTACATGTTGAAATACGTATATACACACACATAATAGCCATTCCTTCGGTTACGACGACAAAGTTTTCAGTTGATTCGATCAACGGAACTGCCTGCTCATAAAATTAACGTACATATGGCTGAGCACTCCACACACACGTGTACTCTTAACGTAGTTCTCATGGAGATTCAGCGGGACACAGAATGTAACAAGGCTGGCCCTTTCAAATACTGGTGCTCATTTTTGTCAGTTGAATGGGCTTGAGCAACGGGAAATAAAGTGTCTTGCTCAAGGACAAAACGCGTGACCGGGAATTGAACACGAGATCTTGTGATCGTGAGCCGAATACCCTAACCACTAAGCCACGCGCCTTCACAAAGGTGCATGTGTACATGCACACGCGTTTGCGTGTATGTATGTATGTACGTGTGTACGTGCACACGCGTGTGCGTGTATGTTTGTATGTATGTATGTATGTATGTATTATGTATGTATATATGTATGTATGTCTGGTCGATCACATGGTCATGTGATTTGAAGAATTATTTTTTAAATTAAAAATCATTTATTATATAAAATGTTTAAATATACACAAAATGCTACAAACATTTGAGAAAGAAGTTGCTGTATTGTATAAACTCTTTCGCCGTTTTCACCTTTGAAACGTACGTATCATTGGGTAACCTGTATAGATGAATTCGTTTTTAGGAGGGGTGTATGTATGTGTGTAAGAAATATTTTCTTAAATTAAAAATTATTAGTAATATATAAACTCATGAAAAATAAACAGATGGATGGACGGGCGGACGGACGGACGGGCGGACGGATGGATGGCTGGATATGCATGTCTATAAGAGAGCAGTCTCAACTTGTAGCTAGGACGACCACCTTGCGAGTGACAGCTTGCTGTACTATAGCAATCTGTTGAAAACCCAAATGAAAAGCAACTTACTTAAACAGGGAGTTCGTACCACTTTCCTTAGTTATCAGCAAGTCGAGAAAATAATTTCTTTTCTACTCTAGGCACAAGGCCCCACATTTTGGGGGAGGGCACCAGTCGATTTGACCGACTCCAGTAAGCAATTGGTACTCAATTTATCGACCTCGAAAGGATGAAAAGCAAAGTCGATCTCGGCGGAATTTGAACTCAGTACGTAAAGACAGACGAAATACCACTAAGCAATTCGCCCGGCGTGCTAACGTTACTGCTAGCTCGATAAAAAGATACCTACACTCCCAGCCTGAGCCGTCTTAAAAACAAAATATATTGCAATATCTTTTGGTTTACATCCCTCTTGCTAAATTTTCTCTAAGTTCAATAGGTTAGCATTTCTCTTTGAAGCAAAACACAAAGCCTGGCGGACGCACAATGTAGGAACGCACCTTTGATGCAGATATGAAGAAGCAGCACTCTAATGTTTAAAACCGCGAATGTTACTCTTTTACTCTTTTACTTGTTTCAGTCATTTGACTGCGGCCATGCTGGAGCACCGCCTTTAGTCGAGCAAATCGACCCCAGGACTTATTCTTTGTAAGCCTAGTACTTATTCTATTGAGCTCTTTTGCCGAACCGCTAAGTTACGGGGACGTAAACACGCCAGCATCGGTTGTCAAGCGATGTTGAGGGGACAAACACACACACACACACACACAGATATATATATATATATATATATATGGATTAATTTAAGACTTAGCTCTTATTTCTAGCAGGTAGATGCTTATTAAGCATCATTACGCTTCGTGCAAATTTATAATTCATAGCTGTTTAAAGCTATTATAACTGCGTTCCACCCATGCCACTACTGGTGATATCATCAAATTTTGAATTTATCCACAGATAATATGAACAGTAGTGACATCTAACTTCAAATCTCAGTGTTTGAATGTTTCATTTATATATATATATATATATATATATATATATATATATATATATATATATATATATATATATATATATACATATATACGACAGGCTTCTTTCAGTTTCTGTCTACCAAATCCACTCACAAGGCTTTGGTCGGCCCGA
>NC_142931.1:27092066-27152066 GCF_046866305.1 Octopus bimaculoides | reverse complement strand
AGGCCAAGGGAACCAACTCGTTCATTGCGCGCCCTCCTTCCTGATAGTTCGAAAGCTTGTACCACCAGACAGTTCTGGCTGCTGGAACTGAAACTAACACGACTCTGTTGGAAGGTAGGTCAAGAGAGGGCGCAGGCCAAAACTACGCGCCCTTTTCCCTCCATTGGTCAGTTGAAGCTTAGACTGTCACGTAATTGTTAGCTGGCGCTGGCTGCTTGAGCCTACCGACGAGTATTTAAAGGGCAATTTGGTATGGTGGTCATTCGCCCTCTGATATTCGTTGATGCTGCATCGTAGACACCTAAAAAAGGCCAAAGAAAAATGAAAAACGGGGCCACCACGTCGAAAACGGTAAAGGAGTAGGGGCGGAAGTTGGACGTGGTTCCTCTTGATGTTCTTAGCCACTGGATCCTTTATAAGGAGCTGTTGAGGTTGCGAACCTCGAAACGTGGTTGAAATTCCTCCATCATTTCGTACAGAAAAGTATTTTCACTTTAATGCAAAATATTCATCCGTATAATTACAATACACGCATGCACGTACATACACATTCAAAGACATATAAGGGTTTAATTAGTTAATTGTAATTGAAATGGTTCTGGCTTAGTTATTAATTAGATACACGTGCAGTGTAATTACACATAACATTTCATGTGTATCTAATGAATGCATAAGTATTACTTTGTTAACGTAGGCGTAATTACATAATGTATATGTATGTATACATATGCATATATATATATATATATATATATGCATGTTTATATAGTTATGTGTGTGTGTGTGTGTGTGTGTGTGTGTGTGTGTGTGTACGTATGCATGCATAAATGTATGTCTATACTTTGATATACACTGAGATACTGTGCACCATGCCAGTGGTGTTGAAAGAGTAGTTGACAGAAGGTCCTTTTGACAAGCAAACAAAAACAGAAAATGAAATGTATTACTTTTGAAATCTACATATAAAACGAACGTGAAAAACCAGCATAGCTAAAACTCCAGTGCCAGAAGTAATTAAACACCTTCCAGTGATAAAATTTCACGCACTTTTCCACCAAAACAATGTCAAAGCCAGCTGTTACTGCCTGAACAACATTACCTCACAGATTTCGCAATATAACCGAGAGCCCATACTCAGCCAACAGACAGCATGTAAATTCAGATCTAACTACAACTAACCACTCAATCGATCATGCCTTCTTAATACGGTGATATATTAGAACACCAAATGACGTTTCTCGAAGCAACTATAACAGACTCGCAGAGCTCACCGTTTTAGAACAAATTCAACAGGAACGCATTTCTCTTTTGGTCTGAGGATATAATTAACACTACCCCTTCATTACAGCAAATCTCGCAATTAAACATTAATGGGGTCTATAGCCAATAACATATTAAACGCTGCATCCTTGCATTACTGTGGAGTATAAATGCATATTGACGAAGTGCTTCACTCAATATCGAAAACTTAAAACAGTGACAAGAAGATCGATTCCAATCAGAGAGCAACATATTTGGAAGAAATACCAAATTCAAATGGTCTTCCACCAAACACCAGAGTTGTCTAGGCTCTTTCGTCAGTATACTGACCCCAACAAAAGGCATTGGCGCTCACCACCTGACGTCTATCTACAAACCAGATACATGAACCTGTATCAACTGTATCCACCATTTTCATTCTTCTCTCACTCGTGTAGAATATAGTGCTGCCAGTTAGAACTGTATAGAAATTCGTGTGGCACACAGGTCATATTCAAGCCACAATATGCGCATATGTTTGTGTGCACGAGTGTGTGTATATATGTGTGCGTGTGCATGTATGTGTGTGTGTGTTTATGCCTATGTCTTGCTAGTCAATTAAAAGTTCCATTTAAATATCAAATAGTAGCACAGAATTTATTGAATCTTTCTTTCTTCAGTTAAGACTCAACTATATAATCTAGTTGGAAGATAATATTACTGGGAATGCAAAAACATTTTCATGGATATTTTCGATCTGTTGAAATTTTGATGTGATGAATATAGAAACACAAGTTTATCTGACCTTCTGAAACATTGATTTTGTTAGAAACTCAGTGTTAATTCGGCAGATAACTTGTTTTCTTTAGAGATAGCACGATTCACGCAAAAACCTTGTATAATCTTCATTTTGTGCCACATTCATGTGGGACGCATATGTGTACAGGATCCCCAACGTTTCAAAAAAGAAATATGCAAAAAAAATATGGATGACTATCTTGTATAAACTATGTTGATATTTTAAAAATTAGTGCACCCCATGAATCATGCAACTGTTTAGAACAGTATATTTAGCATTTGTGTGTATTTAATTTTATTTTCGTCTTTTTCCTGCGCATCTTTTCAGATACATATATATGTGAAAGTAAAATGTGGGCTGCACAAAAGTGTGTGTGTGCCTGTGTGCATAGTTTAGCAGAAAAGATGTTTCACACAGAGCTATAATTGACTGAAACATACATTCGAAAGCTAGGCAACTTGTAGTCAAAATATATTTTACAATGATCAACTTATAACTACACGGAAAATTGAGAAGTTGCTATAGTGATTCGGAAGAAAGAGCTTTTCTTAAGTAAATACATAAGTTTAAATAGCAGCAACGGGGTATTGAGATCGATTCATCAATTGCTGAGACTAAAACTGAACGTTGGCATGGAACTAAAAAACGAACCAGAAGCTTCTAAGTTGTCATTCAACCTGCTTAAAATAGCAACTAAATCGCTATCAAATCGTATTCAACCGCCTTAAGAAGTCCTACACATGGAATTATGTATTCCTACGTACTCTTAAAAAAAACAGTATGGTCTTGGCAGTAATACGTTAAGATCATCAGTCTGTTCTGTTAGGGTTGATCAATACAAAACAACCACAATAACAACGAAATTATTGTAAGAAATAATTGGACCTGGCATCAACTAAACTAAATGAATAGGGCCAAAATTAAATTATGTTTTTCTCATAACATTTTCTTCTTTAACTGGATTCAGTTATTGAACTCTGGCTGTACTGGGGTATTACCTTCAAAAGCATATGTTACAGTAACCTTAATATCTATTTTATCGACTTAGAGTGAATGAGAAGCAAAACTTAAGAGCTCGAGACATGAACGAACGTAACCAAATACCGATGACTATTTTGTGTGACATTTCACCGACCCAGCCACCCAACAATCCAACCGTCATATGGTATTTTGCTCTGTTAACCATTATGGACACTGTAAGTTGTAGTCGCTGAAGTAAAATATGCTCAATGTAACTTCTGCGCGTCCTTTTATATTGCTTTTCGTTTTTCGTGTAACTGATATCTGTTTTCCGTATAATCTGAATTTATTTTGCATTTTGTATTTCATAGAATTTGTAGCTCGCTCAACATTATGCCCAAATATCTTCCTAAAAACACGAAATTTCGAGACAGAAAAGTAATATAAAACGGAACTACCTACAACATTGGTAGCTGAAGATGTAGGCTACATGGAATGATGATATTGGTAAGCAAAATAAATAGATAAATAGATAAATAAATAAATAAGTAAATAAACATGAATATGAGTATAACCATTATAATTTGAGAAGACTAGCTGTTGTTGTTGTTGTTTGCATTAGCAAGAATAAATTAAACCAAAACCCCAAAATGAGGTGTGTTAACGTGACATTTCGAGAAAAACAACTTCCTCCGAGAATTCTCAAATGAAGAGCTCAGTACGAAACAGATATTGGTGTCTTCTCGAAATACAAACATTTTCCAGCTTTGAATTCTTAAATACATAAAAGTAAAATGGCAAAAGTAAAAGGCTATGGATACAATGTCTATGAAAAATATTATTGTATTGTTCCCAGTCAACAACAACTTTCAGCTGAAGACGTCTTCGGAAACGAGAGAGAGGAGAATGAGGAATGGAATAAATAAATAAAAGATATGTCTCAATATGTAGTGTCGTTGCCGTCATGTCTTCTTTTCTTCTTTATTTGTTCTTTTATAGAGGAGGCCTTTTGGATTTTACTTTTCTTTTGTTCCTAATTTTGAACGTGCTTTAGGCAAGGACTGGCAGAACAGGAAAAATACATAAATAAAACTAATATAACTAAAATTATTTTTTTTAAATATACCAAACTATGACCCACGACAAGTACAAGTTATAAATAAGGGAAGCAACGATCACCAATATCAACAAAGCAAACTATCCTTCAACTTCATTTGTCAGACTAGAAAATATCAAATCATTAAAAACCATCGCAAGTTATCACCATCAACACAACCACTACCACCACCACTACCATCATCATCGTCATCATCATCATCATTACTAATAAGAAGAAACGAAAAACACAAGAGAGGGAAGAGAAGAAAAAGAGACAACACCATCCAACGCCATGACAAATGTTACCACCATCACTAACAAAAACACCAATAAATAAATAAATAAAATTATAATGATTACGATGATGACGACGACGCTAAGAACAATGTTGACAACCATTACTATTTCAACAACAAAAAAGGGTTTCGTTTAGTTTATGTTGAGTTTGAGGGTACGAGAGTCAATAGTGAAAATGACAAGGTAAGAGAGGAAGGGTGAAAAAGAGAGAGAAGGGGTAAAGAGCGAAAGAGAGAGAAAGTGAACAATGATATCTTGTAAACTATATATCTGCTTCCCCCATATAAAACCACGATGAAAAGTGTCGTGTGAGATCGTTCGTGTTGAGATTAAAATGAAGGGAAAAAAATGGTTTTCCTTCACAACGGTCAGAAGCGTCGGTAGTCGATGAAATTAAGATTCAGCGCTTCCGATAGCGTGATGATAACAAAGAGTAAACACAAAACCCTCAACACAGAAACATAAATATAGAAAGACATAGAGACACACACATTATTATAAACTCTACAAAATCATTCTTACATGCAGTCGCACGAACTATCAACCATGTAAACACACGAAACACGATTTACAGATTATGTGTTCATCATGTTTAGAAAGATCTATCTGTATATCTGTAAATAGGGGTAACATAAGTGAAAAAAAAATGTATGGAAATAAGATAAAAGTGAAATCGGCAATAAATCAAAAGCCAACAAAAAAATCAACAAAACAGCCTAAATCAAATGCTGATATAGACTTAAGTACATCTATAGATATTAAAAATATTCTCGGGCCAAACGTGTTTTAACTCGCGCGCATACACACACACACACACACACACACACACACACACACACACACACACACACGCACGCACACACACACACACACACACACACACAAACACATATATATATATATAAACGTGTGTGTATGTGTGTGTGCGTGTGTGCATAATATAAAGATAGATAGATAGATAGATAGATAGATAGATAGATAGATAGAACTGGATGAATAGCTCTCTGTAGGTCTGGATGATAGGATTCAAATGTTTGGTCAACCTATTAGGTAACTGAATTACCTAACATTACCTGCTTATTGGGTGGTAAGCGGCCGAGCATTCCAGTAACACGTGATCTTAATGTAATTAACTAGTATTCCTGCGCAGAATGTGACAAGGCTGTACTTTGTACAGGTACAATCCATCCGTTCTCCAAAACGATGAATTTCTCTCTCTCTCTCTCTCTCTCTCTCTCTCTCTCTCTCTCTCTCTCTCTCTCTCTCTCTCTCTCTCTCTCTCTTTCTCTCTCCCTCTCTCTCTCTCTCTCTATCTCTCTCTCTCCCTCTCTCTCTCTTCCTCTTTTCTCGGTGAGTACCAGTACGGTTTTCTCAGACACAGAACCACTGGCGATTTACTGACAGCGACGCTTGGTGCTTGCTTTAAATAAGCTCGGTGAAAATAATGTTGCTACCCCAGGCATATAACTGTGTTTGGTATGCAAATCTTCTATCAAAACTTCGCGCTTACGAGCTCCATCCATCTCTCATCTTTTGGATCGTCAGTTTCCAGTCTGATTGTACCATCGGGTACATGTTGACGGATCTCTAACCTATTCTCAATCAACTCTAGTGTTCTCCAGGGTTTGATCGTGTTACTCAGTCTGTTCTTTCTCTACATCAACGACCAGCTTTCCGCCACAACCTGTAACGCTCATTCTTATTCAGACGATATGATCACCCTTCATCGCTCCCTAACTTTCCCCAATCATACGTCATCGAGACGTAGCGTAGACAGCAATCAGCAAATCTACATTGATTCTATAAACGCATCCTTAAGAGTATCGCTGAGTAAATTCATGTTTCTTTTGATAGCAAAACCACTCAAGTGCTACTCTTATAAAATAACTCAATCGCTGAATTATCCATCATCCGATTGCGCTACTTGCACGGATTTCCGTGACTCTCTGTCACCACCCAATTCTATCATTCATATTTTAAATGGAAGCTTAAGTCATAATGAATCTTTCATTAGCTGATTACACAACCATGGACGTCGCTTCTAGGGATGCGTTGCAGTTATTCACTTGATAGAGCTTGGTTATCCTGAGTGTTGGTCCTCTAAGATTCTTCCACTTAGCATCAATGTAAGAAACACCGTTAGCTTAGCTGAGCTCATCTGCTGCCTCTTCACAATCCGCTATGCTACAGTTCCATGACTTCGTCGTATTCTTGGCAGGGTAGCTAAACAGGTGTTATGCCTTGCCAAAAAGCAGCTTGTAACTATACTGGGCGCGGTAGTCACTCCCAAGCTATTTTCAAAATACCCGTATATACACAATACCTCCACGAGATATGAGTGGCACTTAGCCAGTGCCTTCAAAGTCCTTCTAAGTGCTGGGCCCCACCATCAACAAGAATCTCTCCTGGTAAGAGCACATTCTTAGCATAGTCAACATCCTAAAGAAGGATACTTCCCTTCTGGGCCAGACAAGCATTCAGTCCCCAACACCGCTGACACTCTATGACGCGCAAAAGTGAGTCCCGCAAGGTTAATCCTTGTTAGTGAGTAACTCTTCAATCTTTCATTAAACTGGCAATTACTGAACACATTTTAGTGAAGTATGTAGAGTACAGTATATATTCTTATTCTCTTACTTGTTTAAGTCAGTTGACTGCGGCCATGCTGGAGCACCGCCTTTACTCGAACAAATCGACCCCAGGACTTATTCTTTGTAAGCCTGGTACTTATTCTATCGGTCTCTTTTGCTGAACCGTAAAGTTACGGAAACGTAAACACACCAGCATCGGTTGTCGAGCGATGGTCAACCTATCTCCAGACCAATTAAATTTTACCTCCGATCAGAACATGTGTGTATGTATGTATGTATGCATGCATGCATATGTATATACATATATCACGAGATCCCTGTGACTAACCACTGGATTTCTTTGCGCAGCAAAGAGGCAGGTGTGCTTCGTGTATGTATGCATGTGAATTTATTAACATTATTAATTTTATTACCAAGTAAATGATGAAGAGCTTATTACAATGTAGTCTAACACACAAGTAAGAATATACGCATCACAATACATATAGAAATAAAAGCATATATATTAGTACATATTTTTATGTAATGCCTTGTACCTATAGATTTTATGTAGCGTCCCACTATTCTTTTCTACTCTGGGAATAAGGCCCGAAATTTTGTGGGAGGGGGGCAGTCGATTAGATCGACCCTAGTATGTAACTGGTACTTAATTTATTGACCCCGGAAGGATGAAAGGCAAAGTCAACCTCGGCGTGAGAAAGGTCCTTGATCATATATATCGTCAGACCTATAGATTTCATGCAGCATCGCACAAGCATCTTGACTGTACGTTGGTAGAATTTATATGCTCGGTTTGTGTTGTTCCATTTTACAGATTATCTAAAAATGCAACTCCAATATTTTTCGAATTTTGCCATCACACGAAGAAATCATCCTTTATGAAGTTCTCTTATAATAACTGGAACAATATACATTAAACTTCTGCTCTCTCTGTTTACTTCAGAACAATAAAGTTCATAAGTGGATTAACGTTTAAAAACTTCATTCTCAATATTTGGGTTGTGCTGTGATTGTAATGCGTATTTTAGTTGAAGCCTGGGTGGTACTAGAAAATTCACAAGAACTCTATTGTTGCAAAGTGAATTGACAAAATAATAACGAAATTGGAAAAAAAATCTTTAGTAAATGTGATTTATGTTGAATACAGTCGTATCATCAAATTAAGCATTTGGAGGGGAAGAAAAAAAGGTTCTTCCTTGTAGATAAACATAAGCGCGTATGTATGCGTGCACGTGTAAACGTCTATGTCCTGACATACACAATACATATATACCCACGTATATACATACATGCATACACACGCACGCACACAGACACACACACACACACACACACACACACACACACACGCATATAACATATGCGTGTGAGAGCTTACATAAATGTGTGTTGTTTATGTATGTGAATTTATATGTATGAATGTACGCTTATACTTATATATGTATATGTGAGCGTCCACATGTGCATATACATATACATATGTGTGTGTGTGTATGTATAAGTGCATGTATGTATGTATGTATTAGTATATAAACACACATTCGCGCGTATCTTTGTATGTTTGTCTGTATGGATGTATGAATGTATCTATGCATGTATGTATAGATGTATGTATAGATGTATGTATAGATGTATGTGTGTATGTATGCATGTATGCATGTGTACATCTATACATATGAGCATATGATTGTGCTTAGTTGTATGCGTGTGTTATTTAATATTTCGTAATCTGAAATGAGGTTTTCATCTCCTGTATTATTTACACCTCTTCGTTGAAAACTTGTCACATAAACTAAATAGCCACACGTATAAACACAAGTTTCCCTGCTGAGTTTTGTTAACATTTTGTAAAAATTTCACAATAGACAATCGGAACAAAGGAATACATTCACCGAAATAAGAGAAGTAAAGTAGACAGCTGGTTCCAGAAATAAGTTATGCTATAAACTGATAAATAAATTATGTTGATGATGACAGCCTCAATGACGATGATGATATGTTACTGATATTTTCAAAAATAAGTTATGACGTTTCTCTTCACGGAAATCATTTTTATGAAGCAAAATGGTTTCGTGCTTAGAAGCATTTTATATATTTTGTCTATTATCTTGAATCTTTTATACAACTATAACTTTCATTGAATATTCAGTGTAGGTAATTCACAGTCATTTCGTAGTTAAGAAGTTCCGCGCTTTAAGAAGTTCCGCGCGTAAACCATAAAGAAGTATGTGTAAACGATAGAAAGATTAGTCAACTTTTCAGACGAATTTGTGGTACATTAGCAAACCTCATGCTCAGATTGCAAAAGCATCATTATGCAGTGTTTCTTTCTTTATCTATTTATTTATTTACTTTGTCATTAATAACAAATTACTAAAAAGAGTGAAAAAAGGTTGAATAAAGACTGTCTTTGGTTGTCAACAATATCAAATCGATTAACTATTTTAAGGAACCGATATAGCAACAGATAATAGATAGCCACATATATTTTCGCCCAACACCGAACTGCTCAACAATAAGTGAATACAAGCAAGCTAACAAACAGACTCACACTCAATAGTGACATCATTTAATCACAATAAATTGGTACAACATTTAAAACAAGTAGGCAACAAGAAATAGTTACTCGACGTTATTTGACAACTAATATTTTGTCGCAAAAAATACAGATCATGGCAATCCATCTAAGTGGTTCTCAAACCTTTTTATTCACCAAAGACATTAGAAAAAATATAAATACTTTGAGGTACAATGTGACACGAAAGCTATCGATAAGATTGTAGCTAAGTAGTATGTCAAGAAAAAATATTAAGTGGATGTCTCTCGAAGTAAAGGAATACATTGCTTGTTCTCTCGGAGTATTAACATGACTGATTTCCTTTGCGAGTTAAAATAAAATATACATCGAAAAACATCTTCCAGTGTTGCTTAGTTAGTTGAATACGGACAATTGATTGATCAGACGTGATAAAAATTAATGACTCATGGACTTTGTGAGTGTGTCCCATCCTTTCGGGGTCGATAAATTAAGTACAAGTTGCGTACAGCGGTCGATCTAAGCAACTGGCACCTTCCCCAAAAAATTTCAAGCCTTGAACCTAGAGTAGAAAAGAATATTTATCTTATGCGTACTTGATCATTCGTCGACGGTACACTAAGGAATATATAAAGTTTTAGCATTGTTGGCGATAAAATCCGTCAGAGGATGGAAAATCATGTAGTTGACTTTCTATTTTCATTGTGTAGTGGTCAGTTCTAAACAAGTTAATTTAATCCTCATTTCAACTGCACACATTTTAGCGCTCCGTCAATATTTTGGGATCTAACTTAGAATTCACAAAACAAGTTGATTTCAGTATCTACTTTAAGAATGAATGCAGCTCCTGTTATGAGACACACTCACAAAGTCCATGAATCATTAATTTTTATCACGTCTGATCAATCAATTGTCCGTACTCAACTAACTAAGCAACGCTGAAAGATGTTTTTCAATGTATATTTTATTTTAACTCGCAAAGGAAATCAGTCATGTTAATACTCCGAGAGAACAAGCAATCTATTCCTTTACTTCCAGAGACATTCACTTAATGTTTTTTTTTTTTTTTTGACATACTACTTAGCTAGAATCTTATCGATGGCTTTCGTGCCAAAAACTTATGGGAAGTGCTTTCCAAATAAATCTCTAAATCACATAACGCTTGACTGAATTTTCAAGAGTTAAACCAGGTTTCATATAATCTTTAACTGCCAAACATTCACTTGCAAGTAAGGTACGATGGCACGGTTTCTATCCTTGAATATGCAAGACAAACTGAAACCATTAACAGCTAAATCAGGCTTACAAAATATATGGAAAATTCAAACAAGCAAAATATATATTTCTATGTCCATGAAGTAATAAGTCGTTACGAAATCAATTCCTTCTATTGTGGAAATAAAACGTGTAATCGTTGTTTTGTCCAAAACCAACCCAAAAAGGAAACTGAAAGAAAAAATATGAAATATGCGAATAAGAACTATTTATGTGATCATAAAAGCTCAAAGAACACATAAAAATGGCAAAAAAGAAAAAAACTATCCCCTGCCGAGCAAATATAATGATCATCTTATTGATCTTTCAGCCAGTCAAAAGCTTTATGGGTCTGTTAGTGGCATTCACATACATTTACTCTACTTTAAGTTTAGGGGACAACGTCGATTAAAGTTTGTGAGACCTAAGAAAGATTGAATATCGCTGAATTAATAAAGATTTATTGCATAACATTAAGTCACAACAATGACGTCTTATATTCTTTTCTACTCTAGGCACAAGGCCCGAAGTTTTGGGGGAGGGGGCTAGTCGATTAGATCGACCCCAGTACGTAACTGGTACTTAATTTATCGACCCCGAAAGGATGAAAGACAATGTCGACCTCGGCAGAATTTGAACTCAGAACGTAAAGACAGACGAAATACCGCTAAGCATTTCGCCCGGCGGGCTAACGTTTCAGCCAGCTTGCCACCTTAATTACGTCTTATATTAGAAGGAAAATATAAATGTGAATGTATTCAATTAAACTACTCGAGGGTGACAATACAAGTTAAAATGAGTACCTGTGGCTTTGAAATACAAAATATAAAAGGATGTACTCTAAGTACGAAAGTTCTTGTTTAGGCTTAGGCGCGCTCTGATCGAGTGCACTTATAGGCAAACATGTTCCAGATGTGATCCTGCCGTTCTGTTGTTGTCTTATTTAGTATAACTGTCTGGGCCAACATTAACTATTGTCTTTGCTTTTGAGGGAGATTTGGATATTATTTCTTGTTGGCCCAGTAAGCTTACAGTGTTCCTTGACTGTTGCAAGTTTCTTGCACAATGCGCTCGTAGTAATCTATACATATATAGACACACAAATACACACACATATACACATACACATATGTGTATGTATATATGTATAATTTTTCAGTACATGTATGTACGTATGTATGTATGTATGTATGTATGTATGTATGTATGTATGTATGTATGTATGCACCTACAGAAAGCAAGCAATCAAAATGACGGACCATTCATTGGTCAAAAAAGTCCGTCACCGTCTCATCCCACCGATGCTGGCAAGATGCTCAACCAATTGAAATTAATTACTGAAATCTATTTAGTCCGGCACTTACTACTTCTGCTATTTCTCTGCCCTCATAGAGTAAAATAACAATCATTTTTTCTGCGAAAGCATGTTTTGGGCCACTAATGCAAGAACTGAGCTTGGAAATTTCAAGCCATGAACTAAATGTGTAACATCATTGACACTGAAAAAATAGAGTGCAGTGATGCAGAGAGTCGAAATTGCCTCGAATATATCATTTTGATTTATTCCTAAGTCAGGAAGTTTTAATGTTGCCAAAGTCAAACTTGTCTCTTATCTTTTCCCGTATCAATACAAAAATATCTAGAAATTTACATTCGATCAAATTAAGCGTGAATGAGAAAACAAAATATCTTTATGTTAATGAGTAATTTGAGGCAAAACAGACAAGGGAGATAACCATTAACATTAAATTAAAATTTATTAAAAATAGAATTTCGTGGGGAGTGACAAGGCCTTATTAGAACTCATCAGCGAAGCATAATCTAACCATTACTACCAGATCTTTGAGAGAGAAAAAAAAAACGGGATTGTAATAATCGAAAACTGAATACCGTGGTATTTAAAAATAATGAGTAAAATAAAAATACCTAGGTATGCCGGTCGTATGAATAACAAACTGTAGGAGGGCGGCACGATCCCAGCTTGCTCTTTTAATGTAGATCTAATGAGTGTAATTAAAGAAATCAGTATGTACTTCTGATTATTTTAGATTTACAGACAAATAATAAATTTCGATAAATCGCATGTTGTGACTGTAATTTATATATATATATATATATATATATATATATATATATATATATATATATATATATATATATATGCCTTGTAGCTCAATATTCATTCATGCATCTCATTAATTGACAGTAATAATTATAGGAGGGGACAACATTAGTGAAGGAGTAGAAAAACACTCAGAAGGAAACAGGTAAAGATTGAGAAGAAGTGGAGAAAGAAAAGGAAACCACCACCATCATCATCATCATCATCATCATCATCATCATCATGTGGTGGAGAAAGAAATGTGTAGGGAGGGTAAGAGATGGTGGCAGAAGATTAGGGGCCAAAGTATCAGTAAGGAGAAAAACAAAAGGAAAATCAAGAGAATCGCAGTATAATACGCTTTTTCATAATCAAAATATACAAATATTTATTTATTTAATCCTCTCTCTCTCTCTTTTCTTTCTTCCTCACCCTCTGCTTTTTCTCTCACTTTCTCTCACTCACTTCTTCTCTCTCTCTCTATTTTATGCTTTTCCCCTCACTCTCATTTTCTCTCTCTCTCTCTCTCTTTATTATTATGCTTTCCCCCTCACTCTCATTTTCTCTCTCTCTTTATTATTATGCTTTCCCCCTCACTCTCATTTTCTCTCTCTCTCTCTCTCTCTCTCTCTCTCTCTCTCTCTCTCTCTCTCTCTCTCTCTCTCTCTTTCAAACGAAGGGAACAGTGTACGTTTAATTTATTTTTGTTGTCTTTCGATACTTTATTTTATTTTCGTTTTGAGGGTTTTTTTGTGTTGTTTTTTTTTTCTATCTTCCTTGGGTTATACAGATAATATAATAATGATTGTCGGACAGAGAAAGAGAGAGAACTGAGAATCAGGAAGTGCTTTCAAAGGAAAGGGGATTAAATTCCTACTGCTGCCATCTGTGGCAATGAACAGAACTAGCAAAGAATTCAGTGTCAGGTAAACCAAAACTTACTGATTAATGTTTTCTTAAGGGAAAACACCAACAACTAGAAGTGTTTATGAGAGTCTAAATCTAAACTTTATATGTTACCCCTTTGGGCTACTGAAAGTATTTAGCTACTTAAGATAACATTTCGAAAAAATACATTTCTTCTTTAACTCCTAAAGTCAACTTTGGCCGAAGTTTCAAATGGGATCAGTTTTGCGTTCATGCTGTGACCGTGGTTCTCTTTCATTTCTAATTATGCGTGTGGATGTGTTTGCTTATGCGTATGTTGGGAGTATATGAGTGCCTTTATATGTATGTGTGCGAGTATGATGAAGGGTGTGTCTTTAAAAGAGATTTTTTGTAATAAGCAACAGTATATATTCATATATATATATATATAAATATATATATATATATATATATATATATATATGTATATATATGTGTGTGTGTGTGAGTGTATCTAGCTATATATATATATGCGCATATATATATATACGTATATATAAATATATACGTATATATATATATGTATATATATATATACGTATATATGTATATATATATATACATATATATATATATATATATATATATATATATATATATATATTTGTATAAATATATATACTTATATATATATGTAGGTATATATATACATATATATATGTATATATATGTATATATATATATACATATATATATGTATGTATATATTTATATATTTATATATATATGTGTGTTTATATATGTATATATATGTATGTATATATATATTTTTATATATTTATATATATACATGTTTATACATATATATATATATATATATATATATATATATATATATATATATATATATATATATATATATATATATATATATATATATATATATATAAATATATATATTTATATAAATATATATATGTATAAATATATCTGTAAATATAATATGTGACAATTATTCAGTAGCCATGATAAAACTCCGAGTTTCAGATGTCGGGACGGAAACCCACGCCGGCATCTCATAGCATTTTTTCGATGGTCCGATAACTGAAGAGATGCCGGCGTGGGTTTCCGCCCCGACATCCAAAACTCGGAGACTTATCATGGCTACCGAATAATTGTCACATATTATATTTACAGATAAATTCCTTTATTTCCATGATATCGAGGGCTCTTTCATTCTTTTGTTGTCTTGCCATTTCTATCAATATATATATATATATATATATATATATATAATCAAAGGACATACTAGGTATGTCTACCTGCTTGAAATAACAGTCAAAACTCGTTATTAAATCGCTCAAAAGTACACTGGTGATTACTAAAGAAATCAAACAAAGGAAATTTGGTTATGACAATCTACTTACATACATTTAAGTATACGGATTTACGTGGACTAGTTTCTGCATTGGCATAATATGCCTTAGCTTCTTCAGCACGCATTACCATGTATATGCATATATATGTGTATATCTATCTATATATATATATATATATATATATATATATATATATATATATATATATATGTATATATATATATATATGTGTGTGTGTGTGTGTGTGTGTATATATATGTATGTATGTATCATGTATATATATATATATATATATATATATATATATACTCATAATGTATGCACATGCGCACACAATGTGATTCAAAAGTATTTTCCACTAATATCGGGGGAAATTGTCGAATCACCATCCGTGAGTTATCAGAGGATGTGCAGATGAGTTACGGTTCAGTTCAGTCCATCATCACTGAAGATATTGGTGAGACGCGTGTTTGCCAAGTTTGTGCCAAAATTCCTTTCAGCTGACCAAAAATCACTCGGGTTTCAGTTGCACAAGATCTTGATTGTGTCGAAAATAAGGAAAACTTTTTTTGAAAACATTGCGTAGGCCTCTGTGCATATATCGCCAAAACTTTTGTCAAAATTTGATGCAGATTCTCTACTCAACATTTTCTGTCATGGGCACTACGTCGATCACACGTCACACACCTTCTTTCAAGCACTGCTGTAAACAGCAGAAGTGAGCTAGGACGTAAAAACTTAGTGCACATGCACGGCAGAGTTCAAGGTCAATTTGTGCCAAGCAGGTTCACTCCTCGTTACTAACTTCGTTACTAAGGCAACAGTCCCGATACTTATTGATCAGACTACGTATACACACACACACACACACACACACACACACACACACACACATACACACACACACACATATGCATACATATATCTATATACGATTTAATAAACACGGGATTTAGCTGAGCTATTAGAAGCACATGCTCGGATAGTGCCGTAATCGGACGAACTTGTATAGGGTATCGTGTACTATATTGCAATCATTCGGTCTCAAAAATAAACATGGCTACTCTGTGAAAAAAGTGAGAAGAAAGGAGAAAAACGAGAGAAACTGAGGGAAAAAATTGGGAAAGGAAAGAAACAGAAAAGAAAATCTTGGAGATAAGAGATATACGAGTCATATCCCTTTATTCTGTTAAAATGGGAATTAATGTTTGGTGGTGATAATCCAACGGGAAAAGGTTGAAGCTTGCAAAGCTGTGTTTCTGGAGAGGATAGTGTTCTCCAGTTCGATAGTAGAAATTTGTCGAGATACTTGCATTTTGTAAAAATATCCGATCTCCAATTTTGTTGGTGGTTAGACTACAGAACAGTACTCTATATATATGTGTGTGCGCGCGCGCACATGTGTATATACATATATGTATGTATGTATGTATGTATGTATGTATATGCATATATATATATGAGTATGTTTATGCGAGTGTATACTTGTATGTATATATATATATATATATATATATATATATATATATATATATATATATGTATGTATGTATGTATGTATGTATGTATGTATATACATACATAAAGGTATAAATAGATGGTAAAATATACATGCAGAATAAACCCTATGTGTATTTTAGATATATAAATTACGTTACATGTATATGTTGTTTGTGCCCATTAGTAACTGGCTCTCCTGTAAAGTCTACAAGCGTTCGAAATCATTAAAGAACTGAAGAATATTTGTGAGAAATATATTTATATCTTAAATATCCGGGTTTCTTGCCGACAACGGATTAATTTTCAAAGAACGAGATAAGTTCTGTGGCTCACATAACTTTCCTGGGTGTATTGGCACTGCAATTGGTGTAAATTGGCATCAATTGCAAATTGAAACCTCAATGCACTCTCGTTTTTTCGAGAGCTTTCCGTTAACTGTTACATCTGTTAGAATATGATATGCGGCAAAAATATTATTTCATTTGATTACATCTCTCACAGCGGAAGTCGTGTAGGCAATGAAATCGATGCTAATATATTTATCAAACATTGGAGTGAGGAGAATCAAATTCATGTCTAGCTATATTTGAGCTGTAATAAAGTATGTAGCATAGAGAGATAAATCTGACCCTGCGCCCTCTGCAGCAATTTTTCTGCTCTGAATGAAAAGCTATTTCCTTTCTTTTGGTAAGTGACCACAATTTTAAAGGGAATTATGCCACACATAAAAGTAATGTAATAACAACTATTTTATACTCGAAAGGGGACTGGGAATTATAACAGAATAGTGAGACATAAACCATGGACATGTTGTGCTCTTGGTCGTTGCATATCTGCTGCTTCCATAATGATTAGCAGTTGAGAAACAAATATCTTCTTGTAAATAGCGCTAATCAAACACAATTAGCTTTTACTGTGGAAAGAAATATACCAGTTAATGTATCGTTCGTTTTATTATGCTGCTGTTGCTTACATGAATAAATCTTACCACATCAGCCTTGTCAGAGCATGCTACGAAGGTGTGATCTAACAGGAAGCTTTCAACTCAAGAAATGAAAAGTAGATAGAATTAGCAAATGGGAAGTTTAACTCGGAACTTCTTATGCCAGACACGGCGAAAGGCTCTGTTAATGTTAAATGTAATGGTATTATTTACACTGAATGCTTTAAGGGTGAGCAGGACCCATGAAGATCTACTGTTATGATGTATGGTTACCATACTAGATGTCATCGAGATAGGAGGAAGATTCTAATGTTTTAGGAAATGCTAACGGCTGCTTTCATTATTTTTAGATTTTCACTTACTGTTTTAGATATAGAACACATTGAAGATTAGGTCCTAATAGGGGCACAAAGATTGGAAGATTATGCGAAGACTTCCTTTGAAGCAAAGCGCTTGAGGGTATTACGAAAAATATTCCCAAAGCTATTGGGTTTGCTGCCCCAAGGAAACCGGAAAATGTTTCTTATTCGGCGAGCATCTGTGTATAGCTGTTGGACTGTCGCATGATAATAATAATTGCAGAGAATTTAGAATATTCGACTTCTGGATTTGCTACATCCATGTGCAACAGGGAGTGCATGAGCCAAGAGAAGTTGCAAACATTGGAGTCACAAGGTATGATAACAGAGTGAAGTGAAGTGAGATATGTACCATCGATACAGGGCAAAAAATAATCAGCTGCTAATCAAGTAAGCCAGGTATTCTAGCTGTGATTTGAGAGACATTATTTAGTCGATATTTCTAACTGGTCGAGCAGCGATGTAGTGGATCGTTGACCCGACTCCTTAAAATCAACCTTGGCAAGATTTGAAATCAGAACATAAAACGGAATATGATATCGTTTTCGAACTCTTCTACAAACTGCTTCATGCTTTACTCATAGCAATAATTACATTAAGATGATGATGATGATGACAATGATAATGATGATGGTGGTGGTGAGGATGGTTGCGATGAAGGTGATGATGATGATGATGATGATGATGATGATGATGATGATGATGACGACGACGACGACGATGATGATGATGATGATGACGAAGATGACAATGACGATGACGGTGGCGATAAAGAATGAATAAATTACAAAATTTATAAGATGACTATCCTTAGATGACAAGATGTGTACTCTAAAGATTTGTAGATAGCTGAAAAAGCACGGGTCTCCCCCATCCCTATTTAAATGGTGGGTTTATAGTTGAAAATGTCAGCAATGTGTTCAAGAAAACGGGGATCCGAGAAACGGTAGTAAGTTTTGTTTATTTCAATTTTATCAGTTTAATCTCAAATGGGTTCAACCCGTGCAAAACTGACTGATTTCTGTGTGATAAAATTTGTGTAAGAAACAAAAAAATTTCGAAAGATGTGTTAAGGCGAGAACGTAGACTGGAGGTAGAAGGTTGCGATTATGATGAAGACGATGACGATGGTGATGATGATGATGATGATGATGATGATGATGATGATAATGATGATTATGATGATGATGGCTTGGTGATGGTGGTGGTGGTGGTGTAGATAACAAGTACAAGGAAAAAGAATGTTGGTGTACAATACTCAAAACGCCTACATAATGAAACTAAACTCCGCAGATGAAATGTAGATCGGTCCAGCATGCAATTAAATGTTCAGGGCTTATTTATTATTTAGTTGTAAAACATATTGTTGTTAGCACTCCGTCGCTTACGACATCGAGGGTTCCAGTTGATCCGATCAAGAGAAAAGCCTGCTCGTGAAATTAACGTGCGAGTGGCTGAGCACTCCACAGACACGTGTACCCTTAACGTAGTTCTCGGGGATATTCAGCGTGACACAGTGTGACAAGGCTGATCCTTTGAATTACAAGTACAACAGAAACAGGAAGAAAGAGTGAGAGAAAGTTGTGGTGAAAGAGTACAGCAGGGTTCGCCACCATTCCCTGCCGGAGCCTCGTGGAGCTTCAGGTGTTTTCGCTCAATAAACACTCACAACGCCCGGTCTGGGAATCGAAACCGCGATCGTATGACCGCGTGTCCAATGCCCTAACCACTGGGCCATTGCGCATCCACACTGTAAAACATAATAGGAGAATAAAATAAGTACGATAAGTCGACGGGGAAAACAAGACGTAAAGTTGATTGAGATTATGTCCTGAAGTAGAAGCGTGATATTCCATGTGTATTAGAGATGAACAGATAATTGTTTCAAATTTTAGTACAAGGTCAGCAATTCTAGGGGGAGAGAGTAAGTCGATTACATCGACCTCAGTATTTGACTGGTATGTATTTTATCGACCCCGAAGGGATGAAAGGTAATGTTAACCTTGGAGAAATTTGAACTCAGAAGGTAAAGAGCTGGCCTGCTAACAATTCTGCCATTGAGATGAATAGATAATGAGTTCAAATTTTGGCACAGGGCCAACAGCTTTTTATCGAAGGGAGAATTCGATTACATCGACCCCAAAAGTTTGAAAAGCAATGTCGACCACGGCAGAATTTGGGCCCAATTGGACGCAATTCATTTTGTCCGGCATGCTAATGATTCTGTCAGTTCATCCCCTTAATAATAAACATTATCATTTCTACTATAAACACAAGGCCTGAAATTTTGAGGGAAAGGATAGTCGATTACATCGATCTCAGTGCTCGATTAGTGCTTATTTCATCGACCCCGAAAGGAGGAGAGATAATGTCAATCTCGGTTGAATTTGAACTCAGAACATTAGTGTGGACGTAATGCTGCCAAGCATTTTGTCCGGTGTGCTAACTATTCTGCCAGCTCGCCACCTTAATAGTAACGGCTTCAAATTTTGGCACAAGAGTAGTAACTTCGGAGGAGGAGATAAGTCGATCACAGCGACCCCAGTGCTCAAATGTTATTTATCTTTCAGACCCCAAAAGGATGACAAAGTGAAGTTGACCTCGGCCGAATTTGAACTCAGATCGTAAAGGCGAACGTAATGCCACTAAGCATTTTCCGGCGTGCTGACGGTTCTGCGAGCTCATCGCCTTTTTTGAGATGAACAGATAAGGAAAGTGTTTCATAATGAGACGGACGGAACCATGGCAGTTCCTATATAATTATATAATTTACGCTATTTTTCGAATATCAACTTTAAAATAAAAGTTCATGAATGGTGTTTGTTGGTATACAGCTATTGCTACGTTCTTAGATGTTCATTCAGGAAGATATCTTGTATAGCTTTGTTTTTGTATTGTACTCATGTTATTTTTGCATTTTTCTACATCTTTGCTACTAATGTGTTCAAATATTCATATTGAGTTGAGTTTATATATTATTTCTTTATTAACTGCAATAACAATACAAACAACTTCACCCACTAAAACCCCACAAACCAACACCTATAGTTTAATACATGAAATAAATATATCCTACTCATAGAATAGATTAATAGACTGAGGCCCTTCATGAGATGTATGACTCATAAGCTCGAAGCTTTACCCAGTTTTTATGACGTATAAATAACTGAGGTTACGACTCTACCTTCTACTGAATGGGACGCTGGTCTGTTGTAGGATTAATTTCCCAGATATTACTGAAACTCACTAGCAACTGAGGGGAGTAGAGCAATGGGAAGTGAAGTGTTTTTTTCAAGAGCACAACGGTCTCAAGAGCCGGTCCGGGAGTAGAAAACATGGTTCTAAGATCGAAAATGCAACACACCTCTAGGCAACGAACCTTCACTTGAATAAGTCAGTTACAAACGAATACTGCATGTATTACATATAACCGCCAGCAATCCGTAATAATATATTACAAAAAAAGAAAAAAACAGAATTAAAAACCTTCTCATTAAGTCTGTAAACCACAGAATAGACTTCAGACAACCAGCATGATGTATCAATTTCGATGCAATCGAGAAACATAAACTTCGTTTCTCAAAATATTATGTTGTGCACATAAGCATAACACTTTCTCGTCGAATGATTATACATTTACAATAAGGAACCATTATAGTAGATTGCAACGCAGAAAAAGAAACAAACATTAGGTAGAAAAATCACTGCTGATATCAATAACAACTCGTATAGAAAATTTTTTAATAGATTTGATGGGGAAGCTTTATTAATAAAAAATATTTACAAACCAAATTTTGTTTTCTCTTTTGTAATAAGGATATGTAGCCATGCAATAAAATAGGAAAGTAACTAAGTTAACATTTAAACGTATATTAAATTTGCAGATGTTGATTTTATCTGTTAAAACTGCATCCTCCTGATCCTTATCGCCTGCAAAAAACGCGGCTAAAACTGCAACAAAAACTACTTCATTCGGAGGATAAGACCGAAAAGATTTAGTAAGTTTACAGTAATTAGAAACGTTCAGATTCCCAACTAATCATAATGGATGATAAAAGAAATATTTAAAAAATCATTAATATCATAAATTACATTCGAACACAGCCGTGTCAGGAAACGCTAATGGACTTAGATAGTTAACTGTTCCAAAGTAATCTCTTGAAGAAATTAAAACAAATCGTTATGAAAAAGCATGAAACTTCAATACAGCCGTATTTCCAACATAATAGGTGAATTAATCAAAGACCATACATTGAAAGTTAATCAAATAAATCGTTAAAGGATGCTAGCAATCTGGTCACTGACACAATGTCATTGTGTATCTTGAAAGTCAGATTAAATAAAAGGCATATAAAAATGGCTAGTAGGTGACTTTCAAGAAATGCCGGGGAACTGTCTATGAACATGTCATAGATTTACGATGAAATATTTTGGCATTTTGAGAAATATACGAAAGTGACTATAACATGTTCCAATGTATTTGGTTTTCGATGAATATATCCACCTCTTCGTTATTTTGATTTGTTGCCGGGACAATATTTGTCACAAATTCACCAAAGTTAATCTAGACGAAAGAACTATTTTGAATTGAGTATAGAAATTTTATTCGTCTCTTTACACAGTTCTTCATAAGAACTATGTCAGCCTAACGTATTCCCGAAACTAAGGGTGACTAAACTGTGATAGGAACAGATGATACGACACATTATGACGTGAAATTTATTAGTCTCAGAAACTAAATCACGAAGTAAAAGATATTTTAGACATTGTACAAAATTAAAAAAATAGCTCATGTCAACACATACACCAAAACGTTTTAAACAAGAAATAAGAGCAACGCACAATGCACATGTTTTCACCAGAACATGTCAGCGTTTCTTAACCCCCGACATACAAAAATACACCACAGTTATATACACCCACACATTACACAAACAGACAGAGTGTGTATGTATCTGTATATATATTCTCTATATATATATATATATTTATTTATATATATATATGTGTGTGTGTGTGTGTGTGTGTGTCTGTGTGTGTGTGTGTGTGTGTGTGTGTTATATATGTGTGTATGTATATATATGTATATATATATGTGTGTATATATATATATGTGTGTATATATATTATGTGTGTATACACACACACACACACACACAGAAGAATATGAGGGGTTTGGTTCACTTGTGATCTAAACGAATAGGTACGCTGGGTGAGTGCTATAGAATTCGACCGTTAGGTTCCAAGATCACAGTTAAGTTTGCATCAGTGGATCGGTGTTAGAGTTCCGTTATAGCAGGTATATATTATATTAGAGGAAAAATCAAAACCAAGGCAAAACAAATAGCTCAAGTTATTTACATTAATTTAATTTGAAGTCTTACAACCGTTTCTGGGATAACGCAAGCGGTAGGTTAGCATGTCCATGCATCGGGTATTCTGTCATCAGAGACAAGGTATGAATATTCTAGACAGGGAAAACATTTTTACAGTTTACAAGGAATAAAATTCACAGTATATAATGTATAAAATAGAAGAATAAAGGAGTAAGAGAGAAGAATAAAGAGTAAAAGTAGTTAGAAGAATATAGGCAGGAGAATAATGTTCACAACTCATCTTTTTTCCAGAGGATATGGATGTTGGTCGGTACATCCATGAAGGTACAGGTTTTTGGAGATACCATATTGACTGAAGAAGTTCTCCCTGTGGAATAATTGTTGAGACCGTTATAGTATTATCTTTCTACTTTACGGACATTTTTCAGGTAAATCATAATTAAAATAACGTTTGGATAATGTTATGATCTAAACTACACCCCATACCAATCCCTCCAACAAAAATAATTTCCCACTTTCTCATTGCAGTTTCTAAACATTTCAATACATAAAATGCATTTCACTTTGGAAAGGAACTCTATTATATATGATTTCAGATTTTAATTTCATCCGACAATTTTTGAATCTGTTCGGTAGTAAAAAAGAAGGACTGCAAAAAGTAGGGAGTGCATGTCAGTCTCTTGTTGCTTACCGGGGTGTTTTAAAAGTGTCAAGCAATGATTATACCCACCATCACCTCCACTTCACACTTCGTACTGCCACTAACTCATGGATTCATAAGTGCTTCTGTTTGAATTTACGCACGTTTTAAGTGTGTATGCGGGAGTTTGCGTACGTGTGTTTGAGCGGGGACGGGGGATAGAATAGTAAGTGGTGGGGAGGAAGAAGGTGAATGAATAATGATACTTTGTTGAGAGTGTGGGTTGCAGAGATTCTTTAAAGAGACGAACATAAAATAAAAACCTTATATTTCATTATTCTGTAAATGATATTTAACGATAACAACGACGACGATAATAAGACAAGCAATAACAGCATAAAGTAAAATGAAATGAAGACGCAATTACTTAATCATATCCGGCGGATAAAGGAGTTGGTATGTTATTATATCGCATCGTGTCTGAGAAAAATGAACGATGTCATAAAAAAAATAACGAATATCAATGCAGGAAAACTGTGAGGTGACGCTTTTACATCATTTTACAGCTGCAAAGAATTACTACCACCAATAATTATTTCAATTGACAAGGCACGAGGCCAAAGTTTGTAGTGAGACCCTACCATATCTGCATTTAGTGTACAGACTACTCCCCTGAGGTATTTTCTCACAGCCATATCGTTGTAGAGGAAATGTATGGGGAATGGAATGGACCACATAGTGTGTTTAAGGAACACATTTCAATGATTCTGGAGGAAGGAAATATCAATATCTTTTTCAGCTACATTAGAACAAAAATAATTACCGAAAGTAAATACCACAAGGATTGCAATTCGAAGCTTTACTGTAAGTCATATATCTTTATTTTGGATATATTTTAACTAGGTTTAATTTAAAATGGATTTGATACCTTTAATCTAAAGTTGTATAGTAGCTAGACATTTCCATCGTTCATTCTGCTCTAATAATTAAGCACAAGAACACACATTTTTATGTCGGATTTCAATCGATCGATTTATTCCATTTAGTATACCACCACTAGTATTACAGGAAGTTGTTTGACCATGTTGATTTTTTAACATCGGTACAACACTACACAATCTATGGTGGTGGACAGTCTATTATATTGAGCTTTAACTTTACTGGTATATATTTACTCGACCTCGGAAGAATGAAAGGTAAAATCAGTCCCGATGGGACTTGTATTCACAACAAGAAGAAAGGCAATTAAATAAAGCAAGGCATTTTGCTCTTCCATCAACCGATCTATCAGTTTAACAATTAATATATTCCGTAAGATAAAATAATGTTGATGGTACTGGTTTATCGTCGTAATGCTTAATGATGTAAGAATAACAAATTATCATTCTTTCTTCTTCTCACTTAAGAATGCGTTGAAGTTGTAAAAAAAAAACGAACACTAAAAATAGATGCAAAGAATGCCACTATTTAGATAACAAAAACCGATGCAAAATGAATAATTTTGTATAAAGTAGCGAGTAATCGGCCAGTGTTAGCGATCGAGGAGTAGGATAAATCAACAAGGAGACATTATGTGTTTACTTTACATGCTAAAATGGCAGCCAAATCTTTCCCAAATCAGGTTGAGCTGTCTTTAAAAAGAACATATTAAGCTCCTAAATACATTATGAATAAATGATAGGTGGGTTCAACTAGAATGCTTTGATAAGTGGTTTGCTGGATAGGGACTGGCCTATGGCCAAACTGTAACAACAACAAAAGTAGAAGTGATTTCAATTCCACGTTTACTGATGGGGGCAGAAACATAATAATACCTTAAACAGATTCATAGACATTAATAAACAATAAGAGGCTGGTTATTTACATCTTGTTATAATTATATGCAATTTTCTATGGTAGGTTAACATGTGAAAAAGTGTTGCTATTTGATGAGTAGCTTGTCTCTTCTTTTACTCGTTATAGAATAAGGATGGCGGGTACTTATTGAAAAACAATAGGCGGATATTAGAGGAATATCGGTATTTTGGAATCAGAAATTAATTCAGATGTAGAGTATACAATGTCAGAATCGTATTCTTTACAGGTTATGATTTATAGGCCTCATAACTGTCGCCGAAAGATGTCCCTCCATATTACGCAACCAAGTAGAACAAACCTTAAAACATTATACCACTCCGTTAAGGATAACAATTATAAAGATATAGAAACAATGAATTTTCCTCACTAATAGCAAGAAAAATCGTAAAGAAACATGAGTAACATTATTGCCATATCCGCAAACGAGTTAAGTATATTCTATTATATCTGTATATACTAAATAGTACTGGTAAAATGGTGGTGACATCATTAGAAGGACACGCCAACAACCATCAATAAATATCCATAATGGGGTGAATTTTGCTATATGTACTGCATTTTACTCGTTTTGCAAATCTAAAGGTGTGGTGGGGTGTGCGTGTTTGTGTGTGTGCGTTTTCATCGAGTTATATGAATTAATGAATATTGAGAGAACTCGGTTCATATGACGAGTGAAATTTTATTTATTTATGACTATAACATAATTATTTATGTGTATGCTACCTTAGGTTTCGTCTCAAAACCAGGCCGTATATATGAATGAAGAAAATTCCAACATTCAGCAGGCCTGTCTAAACAAGAAATTTTTCAAAATGCTTTTAGTAAAGTCCCGATTGAAATGAGGAAAAAATGTTTGAACCAAGATCTGTAACTCTACATTATTTCAAATCACTCCTTTGGAATTATATATGATAAAACATGAACAAACAAAATTATCAAAACTGATTTTTAAAAAACGCTCTAAATAGTAAGCAAAGCATTAAGCAAATATCCTTAATATTCAATCTTAATATTCACCGTGTAAGCGGTGATAATGAATGAAATTTGGTGGTGGAATCACTCGCATAAAACGTTAATGTTCTTGGGCGATAGTCTTAATATTAACATTACCACGTGGCCAATGGTACCTTTTGAAGATTCAACTTTGTTGCAAGCATTTGAACAGGGCCTCCGATATCAAGAAAACTTCCTCACTAACAATCTCAGAAGTCTTGAGAAAAGCTAGGGACGCTACTCTTCCTCTTGTGACTAAACAATTCTAAAAACACCAGACGACGTTATATTTTATGAAATAAGCAAATGAGAAACTATGACGTCTATACCTTTTTTCAGGAACATTACTTACACGAGGGAAGTGAAATGTGTTTTTTACAGGAATCTTAATCTCGTTGTATTTGCTGCTAATCGGAGTTAATTAAAATATAACTCAGAGGTGCTACGCGAACACGACGCTGATAGATGTTCTATAATCTCTCCTGTTCGAACTTGAGACGTGATTTCTATTTTACCTGAACCACTTAACCTTTCTGACGTAGCTAATTCGTTTCAGAAAACATAAATGCTGCAAATTTCGGCCTCCTCCTGTTCTCTTGGTTTAGAGGACTTTTCTGCCGAGTCAAACAAACCCAATAACTACGCCCTATATATTTCTAAACAGTAAAAAAAAAAGAGAGAAAGAAAACTAGCAGAAGCTACTATTACTACATTAACAGACTGACATTTGTAATCGGAGAATCAATTGGACTAATTACGACTCTTACTTCCGTTTTCCGAAACGGAATTGTATATTGATATTTCATTACATATCAGCTTGTTCTTAGTTTTGGTTACCAAAAGGAAAAGGATATTTTTATTTTGCTTTCACAGTTTTGAGTCAATGTTTTGCAGTGTGTATGTGTGTGTATGTTTGTATGTATGTACGTATGGATGTATAAAAAGAAAGAGCAATGATAGTGTGTGTGCATGAGTACGTGCGTGTATGCACGTGTGTATGTGTGTGTAATCATCACACTAAGGTTCTTGATATGCACATGTCGAGCTAGCAACTGTACCTACCATATGAAGAAAAAATACATCGTCGAAGTAGCAGAAAGAATCTAGCTATGATGCTAGGTTCTACAATGTGTTGCTGTATGGGAGCAGTGAATTTCTACAAAGAGGATAGTTTTAATGGTCAATTTAGAACTGTTATATTACTTGAAGTAATTGAGGCCATTATAAATACGGCTTTAAATTTCCGGATTCCGTTTCTCTATATACACTTATTCTACACTTAACTGCTTTACAGATACTTTTGTATTGCGAAGTAGCATAACACTAAAATTGTCCACGTGCCAAATGGAGAGAGCCTCTACTTGGTCGTTTGAACTTGTAGAAATATCAACTAAATCTCCCTCGAATCAAAACCCTAGCACTTATATAAGGAAGGCTAAATTTGATAATGTACTCCTGCAGAACCATAAACAGCCATAATGATAACGACTGAAATACCTTATATATCTCTACCAAATCAGTATCAAACAATAGCAACTACTGTAGCGCAACACTGTCATTCATGAATATTTGATTTATTTCAATGCTTCGAAACTTGCTCCAAACAAGTGTTAGAGCAACAACAACAACTGACTCGATTATTTACTCCTACCTTCTTCTAGTGTTGAGTGTTATCAGAAATTATATGAGAAGAAAATTTTAGCAACAATAACGGTTTTTTTTTTTTTGATTGTTGATTTTACGGGCGAATATATCTACCATAGAAATACGTTGCGTAATGTTCGTATATTTCATTTTCATCCACAAAAAAGGCGCAAAAACAAAAATTTTCTGATCAAAGAAATTGATATGGTTGCTTGAATCAACACCAATATGTGGCTGGAACAGTTACTTATTTTATCAATACTCGATAGATAAAATGGAAAGTATATTCCCAAAGAACGTAACTAAAGAATATAATTTCAGGAGTTCTACATTCTGAAGAACAAAGGCTACCTTTGCGCAACTAAAACTCAAATTGGGAGTCACAAAAGTAAATGCTCCAAAGTATTTAACTAAACACTACTATGTTATATCATGTTTATATATATAAATATATATATATATATATATATATATATATATATATATATATATATATATATATATATATATATATATATATATATACACGAGGGCTGATCAATAAGGTATCCGGACTGTTGCTATAGTAACGAAGCTAAATCACGCAGAGTAAAACCGCTTGACACAGATTAACCTTGAACTCTGCTGTGCATGCGCACAAAGTTTAAACGTTCTGTTTACAGTAGTGCTTTAAAGGAAGGTATGCAGCGTTTGATCGTCGCAGTGATCATGACAGAGAAAGTTGAGCAGAGAATCTGCATCAAATTTTGACAAAAGCTTGGCGATACCTACTCAGAGGCCAACGCAAAGTTTTCAAAACGTTTTCCTCGTTTTCGACACAATCAAGATCTTGTGCAACTGAAACCCGAGTGTCTTATTGGTCAGCTGAAAGCAGTTTTGGCACAAACTTGGCAGACACGCGTCTCATACACAAGTCTTCAGTGATAATGGATTGAACTGAACCGTAAATAATTTCCACACCTTCTGATAACTCACGGATGGTGATTCGACGATTTCTCCTCTGCGATGTTTTTCTCAGTTCTGCCAGTTGAGGGTCTCCCAGAACGTTCGTCAATATCGACATATTTTTGGCCATCTTGGAAACGTCTGAACCACTCGTACACTTGTGTGCGGCTCATACACTCCTCTCCATACACTTTCTGCAACTTTGCGTATTCCTCTGAGCAGGTATCGCCATGACAACGTTCCCTGTCATGGTCAATACCACGATCACACGCTTCACACCTTCCTTCGAAGCACTGTTGTAAACAGTGAGCTAGAACGTCAAAACTTAGTGTGCATGCACAGCAGAGTTCAAGGTCAGTCTGTGTCAAGCGGCTTCACTCTGCCTGCTTTAGCTTCGTTACTATGGCAACAGTCTGGATACTTATTGATCAGCTCTTGTGTGTGTTCGTGTATATATATATATATATATATATATATATATATATATATATATATATACAAACTTTTAACCCTTTTTTTAAACCTAACAAAACTCTCAACTCTCATGCATCCTTATTTTTCCTACCAATTTATACATGAACTACTATTGAACTACAAAAGCTCAAAGACAATATAATGTATGGGTATATTTATTTTTTTATATATTATTGTTTTATATATTATTTTCTTCATTTTGTACTTTTTTGTACTTCTTTGTAAAAAAACACTTTCATTCTCCTTCTTCTTGATAATTTGCTTCATCGCAATGAAAACCGGTTAGAAAAAATCTTTATTAAATTATGCTTCCAGTTCAGCATTCTGGCTTTTTTTCATTTTCCTATTATTTCTCCACGTGCGGTTAACACAACCCCACTATTTACTGACTTATATATATATATATATAAATACATATATATATATATATATATATATATATATATATATATATATATATAGCTCACACATGTAATGATTTTCCAGCATTAACAGAAAAGTACAAATGTGCCAAGAACCTAGTCTTTGTAAGGAGAGTACAATAGAATTGAACCTGATTTATATATTTTATCATTCACTGAAAGAATGAAAAGCAAAGTCATGGTATGATCTGAGAACGTGAAATATCTGTAATTTAACACTGCGAGGCTTTTAGTTATACATTTTACAGTTTCTGCCACTCCTCTACCTTCATATTCATATACATAATTAATGAGACTAATTTTTCTGCAAAGCAAATAAACACTTAGTTTAACAAATAAACATTTCAGAAGTTTCGTGTAAGATTCTGTCATGGATAAGTATGGGTACATGCGGTACATATTTCAATCTTGTTTGCCTCAGTTTTGCAAATGTACTCCTTTATGATACCAGTTTTCTGGACTATTCAAGTTAGATTACCATTTCCAAATAAAATGTTCCGCCAAAAACTTGAAACCAACAGCACTAACAGCCTTACCCTGATCTATGTATTCAGTTGAGTCTAGTGTGTTTTATTGTGAACGAAGAAGTCACAGGGTGAGATTAATATTAATGTAAGATTTGATTACATTTAGCATTTATTTCGGAAACAAGCTGAAAAAATCTGTCTTTTACCTTTAAAGTAAAAAGGTTTTGATAAATCCTCCGAATGCATATTATTTTTGTTAAAATCTACCTATATCTCATGGAGAATTTTAGCTATACACTCCCTCTAATATATATTTTTTACCTAAGTCTGAGCTAAAGAACCTCTTGGAACAGAGTCTATGATCTCCTGGGTATCTAATAATACTCTCTCAGGACAGGGAAAGAAATAAGTCTGAAGTTAATTCAAGAGCTATAATTCACCAACCCTTCTTTTTCTCAGAACCAATAGATTTCAGATGCTCTTTTTCAAAAGGAGCAGATCTTTTAGACATGTTTACCTAGCGATTAATAAATTTATCTATTACATCTTTGAAGTATGCCGTTTAACAATTTTCCTTTGAAATAAATTCCCAATGCATTCTGTGATAAATTTATTATTCTAAAGTATAATTATGTAAAAGTGCATGCCTCATCAAATACGCTGAACGCCCCATTCCATGAAATAAAAACAAATAACATGTAATACAAAACAAACAAACTCGACAGGAAATGAACTGATTATTGCGTAAGTGTATTGTGTTTTCTAGTTGGATATCAGAGAGCAAAAGTTTGCTCTTAAGACCAAAGGGGGAAATTGAAGACGAAGACAAGTAAAAGGAAAAGTAAACGAAGAATAATTTTTTTTTGATAAAACAACAAAAAATAAGAATGCAACTTGTATTGAGGGAAGGAAGGTGTGAAGAAAAGATGTGAGAAAGAGATAAATAGAAAAAAAAAGTATGAAAGAAAAGAATGATAAAGTTAGTTCTGTGTAGATTGGCATGAAAGAAAATTAGAAAACAAATATATATATATATACATATATATATATATATATATATATATATATATATATATATATATATATATATATATATATATATATATATATATATATATATATATATATATATATATATATATATATATACATGAAGGTTGCAATGACAGACGAAACAGTGGGAGGCTAAAGTGGCAATGATGGAACTACTCTCCTTCGACAAACATCTTATTATTTTAACTGAAGACAGATCGTTAACAACAAACTGCCACGATTACTTAGAGGTTTCCAATAACTAAGGAAAGAAAATGTACACATATTGGCACATACATTTTGTGTGCATCTCTATCCCCTTTTCTCTCCCCTCTCATTCTGTCTGTTTCTAGTTCTCTTTCTCTCTTTCTCCCTCTCTCTTTCCTTCTCTCTCTCTCCCTCTGTGGTGGTGGGGATTTAAACGTGAGCGAAATCTGTGTACCGTGTATATGTATGTCTAGAAAGATTTGAGCCTTTGCCTTTATTACAACTTAAGAAATTGTTGTTATTGTACAGAATACGGGGTATAATACAGTGCTTAAACATGCGTTATATTTGCAAATTTGATAAAACTATGAGACAGATCGTTGCTTTTACATCTTTTTTATTGTCACTGTTTTTTGCGGTTGTTGTAATTGCTACAACAACTGACATTAATTTACAATTATTGTTTTGTTTTGTTTTATTTTTTTTACTTCTTTTCTTTCTTGTTGTACTACCTACAGGTATTCTTATCGCTTGCAAACTGTTGTTGGTTTTCATACTATTTATCATTTTTTCGGTGTATTTTGGCAATATTTCAAATGTTTCTTCTTCCCTTTATTATTATTATCAATATTATTATTATTATTATTATTATTATTATTATTATTATTATTATTATTATTATTACTACTACTACTACTACTACTACTACTACTACTACTACTACTGTTGTTGTAGAGAAATCTGTTATTCTCGAAGTTACAACGTGCTTATTTGCTTTCTCAACCTTTGTTATTTACCGTGTAGAATGAAAAAGAAACTGCGAGATGAACATAGAAACCTTTGACACCTAAGAAAAATATTGGAGTAACGAAGACGAATTTGAAGGCAGCTGTTGCCAACGAATATATACAAAAATACATTTGAGTGCAAGAGTAGAATAACTGAAATGTAAAATAATTAGGAAAAACTAATTTATGGCTATTGCTTCTTATTCTGTCAGACTCTTCGTCTGATAACTGTTAATTTAATTATTATTCACTTATTATTTTTGATTTAATTCTTAAAACATACATTACTCCTTCGAAATCTATAAGATCGAATACATGTCAAATTATATTTTTATTTTGGATACAATCTCAGTTCTTAGTTGTTTAAAAAGCAGTAAATTTTAAAAGATATTAGAATAAATTATCCTGGCCAGAATACCAGAATAGCGCCATTAATTCTGTTCTTCAATAATTTTTTTTAAGAAAAAAAAAATAACCAAATGCCAGAAAAATATAGGGAATTCGTAAAGTAATTCAGAAATACAGTTTTAGCAAAGTTTACTAGAAGTGACTCTAGTCGAAATTAAAACCCAGCAGACGGCAAAAATGCTGTTATCAAAACAATGAGAGCATATCCACGAAAGCAAAACAACGATTTAGTTTCTTCATCTGCACCTTAGATTAATAGGTTACACGTAGTCTAGAGGGATTAAATATATTAGTAACTGATACACGTGGAAATCTTGCCCAAATCCGCCTGAAAATACTATAACAACAACAAAAATCATTCATCTACTATAATATGGGACTTATGAAAATTCTCCAAAATATAATGTAATTTAAAACCGTGTACATGTATATATGACCTACTTCTGTGAGATAGAGGAAAATATAATTCACCTCCAGGACATATTACGAAGCAGGTTATTATAAAACTGTTGTGGTTGTCCACACATAAAATATTCATCTCTAGAAAATAATATGCTGCCTTAAAGCCATAACTCCTCTCACCAGAATATTCTGCAGTACAATACCAACACACGTTTATTATCACCACCTTATAAAGTGATTATATATTTTGCATTACTATATGCAGTATAGTTACATACACTGTATAACTGTTTACTACGTACGCTTAGTTGTGTAATTTAATATGTAATAGCCTAGTTAACATTAACCCATCATATTCAAGTACTGGAGGTGCATACGTCTGTTGAATGACATACACACAAATTGCTATAGAGGTAGATAGATAGATAGATAGATAGATAGATAGATAGATAGATAGATAGATAGATAGATAGATAGATAGATAGATAGATAGACTGACAGATAGATAAGTTAGACAAAGAGACACACAGGCACACAGAGACTGGTACGTATACATATACATAATATATATTTATCATTTAATGTACACTATATTAAAATAAGAGCGACTAATAGTTTCTTGTCGGGGAGACACATAGCTAGACAGGTTTTTATAACGTGCTTTGTGTCTCTAAGCAATCTTCGTTGAATCATTCTACAACAACTAGTTGATTCTGACTTCTACGGTCAAAAGGGACGTAACCCCAAATTTCTGTCGTTCTTTCCTTTGCTCTTCCGTTTTCATTCCTTTTTTTTTTTTTTGTCTTCTCATTCTACTTTTGGTATCGACCTTCTCGCTTTTCTCTCGCGCTTTCTCATGTACCTGTGTCCTGATTTTCAAATAGAACAAGCTATGTGCTCTGAGACTAAGGATTATTGGAGACACAAGGCATGTTATAAAAACGTGTCTAGCCACGTGTCTTCACGGCAACAAATTAGTAGCACTTATATTAATTGATATTTATTTCTCACTGGATGGAGAATTTTTTTTTGTTGATCTTACCATAATGGATCAGTAAACTAAATGAGCTGTGTGTGTGTGTGTGTGTGTGTGTGTGTGTGTGTGTGTGTGTGTGTGTGTGTGTGTGTGTGTGTGTGTGGAGAGAGAGATGGAGAGAGATACAGAGAGAGATTTATATAAATATATGTAGATGTATATATCATATGCAACTTATTATAATGCTGCTCTAGCTAGGGTTGGGTACCGTGAAAAAATTCAATATATACAAGAAGCAGGCATACACAACACTGGTATTTCCTCCAATTGTAATACACATTGTACACCATCAGAATGTCACGGTTTGAGAAATCATTCAGATAGAGAATACAGGCCAGGAAGAATTGGTCATGTCAATGAACTATCAACGAAAACTCATAGACACACGCAAAATAATAATCCAGCTGCTTGTTTCTATCCTGTACTGAATCAAATAAGCGTTTCAACAAATATAGGAAGGAGGATGTCCTCTTGTTGAACCCGATTTTCTATTCGCATGTTTCAAACAAGATCGCTGGAAAATTTTTTGCTGCTTTGGACAAATGTTTTTATAAATCTAATCGGTATCATGCTATTTTTAATCAGCACACCGTGAAGGTATCCTACACTAACTCTGCTAATTTAGAGCAGCTTAAGCATCGCATAAACAACAGCAAAATGCGACAAAAGTTCAATAACCCACCAATTGGATCTAACGAAAATACGCATCGAAATACTAGCAAAGGAGATGTAAGCCGCAATGAAAAATACCAATTATGGCCAAATCGTAATAGTAGAAATACTTATGATACAGTGAACACGGTAACAACGTCGGTAAATGGAGTCGGGACTGCATTATATACAATTAAATACGATAAATGTTCATACAGAGAAAAATTTGCACGCCGATAGACTGCGTGAGTTCCTGGTTGTTATGCCTAGAGTGCAGAAGTTAAATGCGCATTCGTCGGATTTTCGTTTTCACTAGATACACGGAGCAGGGATATTGCATCAAGTTTCGCCAAAGGCTTGGTGATATTCAAGCTCAAACCATCCAGAAGATTCAGCAGGTCTTTGGCGATGATGTCATGGGAAAAACTCAGATCATGGAGTGGGACAACCGCTTCAAACACCTCAATTGAGATGGAGGCACGCTCAGACAGGCCATCCACCAGCCGAAACGAGGAGCCGATTGAGAATATTTGGCAAATAGCCATAGACGACCGTCGTGTAACAACCCAGGAAATTGCCCACGAAGTGGGAATAGGCACAGGACCAGTGCAATCTATTTTAACGAAGGATTTGTGCATGCAGAGAGTGTTGGAGAAACTCGTTCCCCAAGGTGCTGGCAGAGTAACAGAAGCAACTCTGCATGGAAATCACTCAGGACATACTAGACTGTGCCAACCATCATCATACTTCGTAAAGGCTATCGTCACTCGTGATGAGACATGGGTTTTTGGTCTCAGCTCAATCCATTCGGTTATCATCCTTCGAGAAAACGAAAATCCGATGAGCGTGCGCTACACATCTATACTCTAGGCGTAACAGCCGGGAAGTGAAGTGGCTCACTCGAGCAAAAATATTCATACACGTGCAGGAAGGGTTGCGTCACCTCCCACTCAAAAGATTTTATTCACACGGTATTAATTTTGGCGGGAAAAATATGGTTGGATGTTTTTTGAACTCACCTCGTATATATCCTTATACATAGAGGTGTGTAGGTATATTCATATTTATATTGTGTGCATATGTATGTATGTGGTTTTATATGCTTCTATGTAGATGTAAATACTGTTTTGGTTTCACAATTCATTTAGATAGAAAATATTTTGAGGTCTTCTGAACTTTAACCCAATTTGAAAATATTTTTGTTTAATACTATCTTTTAGTCTTATCTTCAGCTGTCTCTTTCCTTTTGAATTCATTTAAATTATATTTTATTACATTTTTGTATGTACTTTTATATACTTTCAAATTTTTTTAAAAAATTGATATAACTACTTTGATTCCCCTCCAATCTCTTCCAGTCTTTTGTAAATACTGGGAATAGTTCATTCACTGAACGTAGATCAAACACGTTAAGTGACATGAAACAAAATATCTTTATTATTTATGTTTATTTTCAATAGCCATATCAAACTACTTTCATCTAGTATTAGCCTTCCATACATTGTATATATAAAGAGTAAATTTTGGATGTATACTTAGAGTTAAAGAATTAGTGTAGCCATGATGTCCTAGCGATCTGATGAGCTAGCTTTCTTTATTTGCACTGATTTATAAATATACAAGTGTATTGTACAATGCGTAGCATGCACATTAGTGCAGACATGTAAAATTATTTATTATACACTGCAATTATTACTGTACGTTAAAGGCTGTAAGGCAGTCATAATCCTAAGTATGACAAGCAGTTAAATAAATATATTCACCTCTCATACCTCCTGAAATGTTAGGGCTTATAAATATATATATATATATATATATATATATATATATATATATATATATATGTATGTTTTTATTTGTGTGTGTGTGTGTGTGTGTGTGTGTGTGTGTGTGTGTGTGTGTGTGTGTGTGTGTGTGTGTGTGTGTCTAAAACAGGCTTCATTCAGATCATGGAGTGGGACAACCGCTTCAAACACCTCAATTGAGATGGAGGCACGCTCAGACAGGCCATCCACCAGCCGAAACGGGCATATGGCGTAGTGGTTAAGAGCGCGGGCTACTAACCCCAAGGTTCCGAGTTCGATTCACGGCAGCGACCTGATTAATAATAATAATAATAATAATAATAATATAATAATAATAATAATAATAGTAACATCGATAGGAATGAGAACCCAGGTTCGAAATTTCCCCCGAGACACCTGACGAAGGCTGGAGGGTATATCAGCCGAAACGTTGTGTTAACAACAAACAAGATGAGGACGAATATCCGTCAAATGTAGATAATGTAAATAAGGCTTCATTCAGTTTTCATCTACTAAATCCACACAAGGCTAACTTCGGCCCGGGGCTGTAGTAGAACTCACTCGCCCAATGTGCCATGCAGTGGGACTGAACCCGGAACCATGTGGTACAGACACCTATATATATATATGTGTGTGTGGGTGAGTGTGAGTACCCACGCGCACGTGTACATATATGTGTATTATATGTGTATTTATATATATATATACATACATATATATATATGTGTGTGTATATATATATGTGTGCATATATATATTATGTATATATACATATACATGTATGGGTGCATGTATACGTGTGTGTGTATGTGTGTGTGTGTGTGTGTGTGTGTGTGTGTGCGTGAGAGGGAGAGATGGGGGTATCAAAGAGAGTAGTGGTCTTAGTAATAGTTTCGCGTAGGACAATAACGGTATTAGTGCTGGTGACGGTGCCATAGAAGAGGTTTCGTGGATTTGAGGAAACTAGTAAACGCGTTAGTGGTGTCTGCGGAGAGGTTGGTGGCGTTGACGGTGGTTTGTGTAGTGGTGGTGGGGGGGGGGGGGGGTGACGACAGTAGTGGAGGTGTTGCTGCTGCAGTGGTTATAATGGTCGTGATTTTTGGCATTATATTTCAAATCTGTTCTGTAAAATAGTCCATGTGCCCTTGACAGCCGAAACTAGGTTTCTTTTTTTAATTACATTATGTTTGAATTTATAGGAGGGATATTTTGTTTGCTTTTGTGCCAGCTTGTGTGTGTGTGTGTGTGTGTGTTTACGCGTGCTTATATAGATATGTGTAAGCGGCAGGTTGGTGTGGGGAGAATATGAAATACATTGAAGAATATCTTGAATGAAAGCAAGTACGATTGTTATTGCATGTAATTTACTGTGCTGTGCGGATTACATTGAGATTTAACAATCCAACACAAGTCTATGTCAGAATACCATTTTCAGAACATCTACTGTAACCGACTCGGTCACAGTAGATGTTGGTGTTGCTGTTGGCGCAATTATACAGGGTGTCCACAAAGTTTGGGTACATGTAGTAAATACAATAACATAAACAATTAAATATAAGAAATAATAAATTCTTAAAGTATGTGTTAATCCCCATGTACCCAGGCTTTGTGGACACACTGTAGAATATTTTGTGAAAATATTTAAACTGGGTCTTATTAGCGAATCGTTGGGTCATGATTGAGAATCTTTTCTGTGTGTAGGCAAAACAACTGTCATCACAATACCGTCATCGTTCTGTCTGCAATCAGCACTGCATGCTGATAAAACATTTGTTTAGCTTTACTACAATGACACCACTAACAGCAATGAACCACACCCTACTAACTGATCTCATCTTGTTTGCAGACAGTTGGACTGCGTTAATCAAGTATTAACATTTTTTTGTTATTTTGTTTATTTACTGTGAATGAAGTCCAATGTCAATAGACTGACATACCTTTCGTATCGATCAGTTATGGTGATTCTCAGTTGTTGTTGTTCTTGTTGTTGGCAGAATTGTTAGCACGCCGGGCAAAATGCTTAGTGGCATTTTGTCCGTCTTTACGTTCTGAATTCAAATTCCGCCAAGGTCGTCTTTGTCATTCATCCGTTCGGGGTCGATAAATTAAGTACCAGTGGAACATTGGGATCAGCTAGTTCCCGACCCCCAAAATTTCAGGCCTTGTGCCTATAATGGAAGGAATTATTATTATTATTACTATTATTATTATTATTATTATTATTATTATTTTATGTTTGACTTTTGTTTTGCATTTGTACAAGTTGGATCCAAGTCTCACCCAGAGACCTCAAGAGACAACAAGTTAGTTCATGTAGGTGTTATGCCTAGGGTACCATATATTTGGATTTGTACAGTTTTGTTCAAGTGAATGTTTAAGAAACCATAAGAAAATTATGTGTTTGCTTTAAAATTTGAGATCACATAGACAGTATTTTACGTAGGCTATGGGCAGTTCCTATGAGCACTATCTTTTGAACTTCAGCCATTTTGGGGTTTCCTCGAATCTGATCTAGGTAGTAATCAGCCCGTTTCGCTGTCATTCCCAGGGCACCTATGACAATAGGTATTGTTTTCGTCTTCAGATTCCACATTTTGCTAATTTCTATTTCAAGATCTTTATATTTGCTCAGTTTTTGGTAGGTCTTGACAGATACGTTTATATCGATTGGGACAGTCATATCAATGAGGAGGCATGATTTTTGTCTGAAGTCTTTCAGTATGATGTCTGGCCTATTTGCGTCTATCTTTCTGTCAGTTTGAATGGTGAAGTTCCAGAGGAGTGCAATGTGATCATTTTCAAGTACTGGGGGTGGTTTGTGTTCCCACCAGTTTTTATCATGGGGCAAGTCCAGGTTTTTGCATATTACCCAGTGAATATATTGTGCAGCTCTATCATGCCTGTTGAGATACTCTGTAGGCGCAAGCAGACTGCACATGGAGACAACATGATCGATGGTTTCATTTTGTTGTTTGCATATACGACATAATGGGAAGCTGCCGTTCTTTTATTATTATTATTAAGGAGGTAGCCGGATTAAAAAATTAGCGCTTTGGGGCAAAAGTTTTCTCAGATCTCAAGATTCTTAGGATTCTTACAGAATGCAGAGTGACACTTTTCTATATGACGACTATACGCTTCTCAATTCCAATATCATTCAGCTCTTAAGTAGTAGCAGAGCATGCACGAGTTACCACATGAACTGCAATCTCTTCATCTTTGTGGTTTAGTCTGGATGTTTCTCAAGTTTCTCATTTTCTTTGTTATCCACTCTACAATCATATTGGATTGTTAATTAAATATTTTTAGACTACTTCCTCTTTATTAATCTACGAACTTATCTGGTTTCCTTACCTCCATAGTATGGTCATTCTGTCTGGAAAAATCCCATAGAATCGTGCAATTATAATGTTTATATCGACTCTGTCTCGTATTCACACCCATTTCTCATCTCTTCAGACCCACAGATGTGGCTAACAACGCCATGGACCTTTACCGACACTGTAATGTCTTCGTTTATTCTCTTTTTACGCTAGCTTACTTCTCTCGCTTAGCAGATGATTAATATTTTCAGATGATTAATATTTTCGTCCGTATTTCCATACATTCATCATTTTTCTATTTAAATAGTTATTTCATTTACTTATTTCTATTCTTGAAATCTTTCATTTTTTAATTGATTTCTTCGATATTTCTGGCTGCAGATAATAGTCTATCCTCACAATGCACAACATAGTTTTTGAAACCCATCGCTGTTTTTTAACGAAATATCATCTATAGGAGCTGCCAACCAATCCTAAAGAGGCCATTCTCGTCTTGTGGAAGACCGAACACTGCAAGGAGTTAATTCAGTACGTTATGGTCTCGGAGTAATTATTATTAGTATTATTATCATCACTATCATCGTCAACAACAACAACGTCCTCGTCGTCGTCATTATTATTATTATTATTATTATTATTATTATTATTATTATTATTATTATTATTATTATTATTATTATTATTATTATTATTATTATTATTATTAAAGTGACGGGCTGGCAAAATTGTTAGTACGCCGGGAAAAATGCTAGCAGCATTTTGTCCGTCTTTACGTTCTCTAAGTTCAAATGCCGCCGAGGTCGACTTTGTTTTTCATCATTTCGATATTGATAAAATAAGTACCAGTTGAGTAGTGGCATCGATGCAATCGACTTACCCACTCCCCTGAAATTGGTGGCCTTATGCCAAAATTTGAACCCTTTACTACAATTATTATCATCATAATCATCATCATTATCAAAGCGGTGAGCTGGCAGAATCGTTAGCACGTCGGGCAAATTTCTTAGCGGCACTTCGTCCGTCTTCAAGTTTTCGGTTCAAGTTCCGTCGAGGTCGACTTTACCTTGCATCCTTTCGGGGTCAATGAAATAAGCACTAAGTTAAGTAGTGAAATCGATGTAATCGACTAGCCCCCTTCCCATGATTTCATGCCTTGTGCCTTTAATAGAAAGGATTATTATTATTACAAACCATATAACGTTTCATGGTTAAATATAACAATAGCAATATAGATATGTTATGTGGATGATCATATACTGTATTGAGTTCGTTTTTTCTTTTAACAGATTGTGTTTGTCGTCCAGCAGGGTTTCCAAAGAAGTAAAAGGACAAAAAATTGTTTTGCATGCTACAACAACAATGATCACTGTACAGTATTTCACTTTTTTAATGAAATCTTTTTCTCCAATTTGTAACGTTATTTTATTTTCCGTTGGTAAATCTATTGAATTGAAAAAATTGTTCATTAATTTGTATTAGAAACTGAATCCATTTTTACTGTTGTTTATCGTTTTCTTTGATTAAATGTTTCTTCATTTTAGCTTCATTTGTAATTAGCAATTTTCAAAAACAGCAGCAGCAAATGTCTGCTAATGTTTTCGACGCCATGCAGTACCAACACAGAATATCACGTTGGTTTCAAAGGGACGAACAAAACGGTTGATATAGATATATATTCAAACATTAGAATAAGTCATAGCTTTCAGCTACAAACTATCATCTTTTAAATTAATCTTTTCAGCTGTAAAATAAACTAACAGGTAATAACTTAATCCTTTCAATTTTAAACCAACAGCCAATACCCTAATCCTTCCAGCTACAATGCAACATTCAATAAGTTCATTTTTTTTTCTGTTATAAACTAACATATACTCAGTTTATTCTTTCAGTTATTAAGCAAAAGCCAATGACATAATCCTTTCAACTACAAACCAATATTCAATAAGTGAACCCTTTCTGCTATAAACGAACAGGAAGCCAGCGCATCTATTTAACTATAAACCAACATTTGTTGGGTTTATAAATTCTTTTATGATTCGTTAGGGTCAGTAGAAAAGTTTTGTTTCTCCATTGTGTTGAGAGGATAAGTGGTAAATTTTATTTCGGGCAAGATTCTATTCTACTGCATTTCATGTATTCCATCGCATTTCATTTCTGTCTGCAACGCTGATGGAAAAAAAACAATGAGAGTTATTTTGACTCTAAATTAAACAAACACTAGCTATGAGACTAGAAAGTGTATCTGGACAGGTATTTGTGTGAATGGCTCGAAAAAAACTTGCTCAAGGAACATTAAATTACCCTTTCTGCGGCGAGCTGGCAGAATCGTTAGCGCGCTAGATAAAAATGCTTATCAGCATTTCCTCCAACTTTACGTTCAAAATTCAAATACTGCTGGTGTCGACTTTACCTTTCATCCTTTCGAGGTTGATAGATAAAATGAGTACCAGTTGAGTACTGGGGTCGATATAATTAGCTTAACCCCTCTACCGAAATTACTGGCCTTGTGCCAAAAATTTGGAACCAATAAGGCTACGAGCTACCAGAACCGTTAGCACGCCGAAAATGCTTTAGCGGTATTTCGTCCGGCTTTACGTTCTGAGTTCAAATTCTGCTACGGTCAACTATGCCTTTCATCCTTTCGGGGTCGATAAATTAAGTACCAGTGAAACACAAGTGTCGATGTAATCGACTGTCCCCTCCCCCAAATTGCAGGCTTTGTGCCTGTAGAAGAAAATGATTATTATTATTACTGAGCTAACAGAATCGTTAAATCGTCAGGAAAAATGCTTTCGGGGCGTTTACGATCTGAGTTCAAATTCTGCCGAGGTTAACTTTGCTTTTCATCCTTTCGGGGTCGATAAACTAAGGTACCAATCAAGTACTGGGATCGATGTAATCTACTTGCCCTATATTCTCAAAGTGAAAGAACCTAAGCCAAAATTTGATACAAATATTATTATAAACGAACTTTAGATAAGTTGAATTATGTTTATGACATTTTAACTTCTAAATATAAATTCACTACGGTTTGCCATAACTGACCAAGCGGTCCGTGGGCGCAATCAGTCACTAATATCGATTGTTCTATGATAAAATTGCTGCTTTATAATCTGCCCAGAGGTATATTCCTTCCGTATATCCTACTAAGATAGGCTAAGGCTCTAGAAACGCGCCAAGGCGTCCGCTAGGAGGTGACATTGAGCAGATAGGATGTTCTAGACATACTACAGTGAAGTTGCTTTTAGAAGTTAAAGTATGTCACAAACATATCTGAACAAGTATAAAGTTCGTTTATTTCTCCTCACTGCTTAGCGCTGCTACTACTGTAATTATTATTATTATCATCATTACGAAGGTGGTGAGCTGGCAGAATCGTTAGCTCACCGGGAAAAATGCTTAGCGGTATTTCTCCCGTTGCTACATTCTGCGTTCAAGTTCCACCGATGTCGACTATGCCTTTCATCCTTTCGGGGTCGATAAATTTTAAGTACCAATTGGGTACTGGGGTCGATGTAATCGATTTAACCCCTCCCCACAAATTTCAGGCTTTGTGCCTATAGTAGAAAGGATTATTATTATCATTACGAAAGCAGTGAGCTGGCAGAAACGTTAGCACGCCAGGCGAAATGCTTAGCAGTATTTCGCCCGTCTTTACGTTCTGAGTTCAAATTCCGCCAAGTTCAACTTTGCCTTTCATCCTTTCATAGTCAATGAATTAAGTACCAGTGAAACACTGAGGTAGATGTAATCGACTAGTCCCCTGCTACCAAATTTCAGGCTTTGTGTCTATAGTAGAAAGGCTTATTATTATCATTACGTCGCCGAATTCTTTGTATTTGGATAACTCTAATTTGCTTATAGATTACAATGCACCTGATACTTTTAATTTATCTAGTTGTAATCGACCAAACATTTGTTTATAATCCTATATTCCATTCATTGGTACACACATACATGTGAGTATGCACTCAAGTAGAATGTTGGACATAATTAAGTCAGCTTTGATACATGCTAAGTCTTTTCTATTTAATTAAATTATAACTAATTATTCAAGTTATTAAAAAGGTTAAAGCATTTGGATTTCTGTAGGCTGGAAACGTAATTAATAAAAAATATATTAATAAGGTGAATTTTCTAGTTTCACATAGTCATGTGGCTTTATATATCAGCGCTTAAAGTGGTGGGTAAGAGACATTTTTGCTTCTCTTACTCACACAATACATTCACGCACGCACAAATGTCCTACTTGATCAACTTAAATGAAGTATGTTTGCGCCTGTGTATCCCTGTAAATTATCAGAAGTGATTTTCGTAATTATTGAAAATAAATAAATACAGAATTTAGCTTTCTTTGTTCTAGCTTTTAATGTTGTAATATTTTTTTTCTACTTAGCATTCCCAATTTTTTACATCCAGGGATTGTTTTTTGGTCGCTATATCTAGGATTGTGTTTAAACACTCCATAGCCCTAGGCAAAATATGATTATTCTTTTCTACTCTACGCACAAGGCCTGAATTTTTTTTTTTTTTTTTTTTTTTGGCGGGGGACAGTTGATTAGATTGACACCAGCACGCAACTAGTACTTAATTTATCGACCCCGAAAGAATAAAAGGCAAAGTCGAGCTCGATTGAATTTGAACTCAGAAAGTAAATACAGACGAAATACCTCTAAGCATTTCGCCCGGCGTGCTAACGATTCTGCCAGAGAATCTTTTCTACTCTAAGCACAAGGCCCGAAATTTTGCGGGGAGGGGGCCAGTCGATTAGATTGACCCCATCACGTAACTGGTACTTAATTTATAGAGCCTGAAAGGATGAAAGGCAAGGTCGACCTCGGTGGAATTTGAACTCAGAAAGTAAAGACAGACGAAACACCGCTAAGCATTTCGCCCGGCGTACTAAATTTTCTTATTTCTTTATTGCCCACAAGGGGCTAAACATAGCGGGGACTAACAAGGACAGACAAAGGGATTAAGTCGATTACATCGACTCCAGTGCGTAACTGGTACTTAATTTATTGACCCCGAAAGGATGAAAAGCAAAGTCGACCTCGGCGGAATTCGAATTTAGAACGCAACGGCAGACGAAATACCGCTCAACATTTCGCCCAGCGTACTAACGTATCTGCCAGCTCGCCCCCTCAGTCGAATTGAAATATTATTGGAGTAAGGCATCAGAACATGAAGGCATCAATCTGTATATCTATTGATCACTCTGGTATCCTTAAGTTTTAAGTAATAATATTAACGCAAAATTAACGAGAACACTGTTTGTTTGTTTGTTTTTGTAATTATTTTTCAAGTTTTCAAGAAGAAAATTAGAATCGATGAATCAATAGTTAAGTGTGGTACTAGCAAGATTCGTTGTTACTAAAACCCATTTATAATTAACAATTCTTACTCTGTTGCGAATTAGTATCCAAACGCTACTTCTAATTATACTGTGTCAGACAAGAAATACTGCCAACCTGATTAATTCTGTCATTACAGTATCTTTTTGTCTAGCCAATTCTTATATATAGTAGAATGGTTTGGTCTCTTAGCAAAGCTGATGTCTGATTTGAACAAAGAGGCTATGAAAAAACAACTTCTCAAAATACTCTCCTAAAATTAAAGTTTCTTAATTGCAGAAATATATCATACATAGATGAAACTAGTTCCCTTGATGCAGCTAAGTGAATATTTTAGTTTTAATCGTCTGTGCGTTGATAATTAATTCAATAAAAGAAGCATAGCAATAATTTAAACATTAGAAATTAATATAAAAGTGAGTTAAAAGAAATAACTGAAATATACTAAAGTCATGAAGTTTGATAATTAAGTCGAAGAGTGGTGTACTGAATACCGTTCAAGAATATCTTAATTTTTCGAAATTTCTCTCCTTTGGAAGGCGACAAAAATCTAATGGAAATTTTTAGCGACTCAGATGAGAAACTCAAGAAATAAGAAAATTAATCTTTCACAGTTAATTTACATAATTAGAGAAAGAAAATATTTACAGACATGAGACAACTATGAACATGTTTCTATCTCTCAGACGTCATCAATGTGATATAAAATAATCAAGCTAAGTATTAAAACGTATGCCTCAAATTTATAACAAATATTTGATATCATTGACATACTTAATGTACTTCCTTTAATCTTTGAGGTCACTACAGTTTTTTCCCATTAAATCAAACTAACTATGTAGTCTCTATGAGTTCTCCTGATCTATTAGGATTGGCTGCCAAATTTCCTTCTAATTTAACACAACCATCTTAAAAATGAATGAGTAAATGTGAAAACTAACTCTTTGGAGAACCTTCATTCGTTCAACTCCCTACCTGCATACCATAAAGCCGATAAATCAGAAACGATGTGGAACCGTACTGCAAAAAACTTATTGCATATTCTCAATACGGATTTTGATGACGTGGATTTTCCTTGGAAATATTTTATTTTTGTAATGCATACTCACAGCAAGTCATCACAAGTTTCTCAAACTTCCGTTTTGAGATATGTTTTATTTATTTATTATTCTGAATGGTTTTATTCTGTTTGGCTTTCATTTCATTGGTTATGAAGATGGCGACAAGAGTTTTTCTAATATTCCAACATTTTCCTTAATGACGTGCAAGCTAATAAAGTATCCGAATGACTCAGTCGGATGAAAAGATTGATGGATTCATATCTCATTAATCTCAGTGAATCAAACACTGAAATCATACTATTCTCATAAATATTTCCAACACTTCTTGTATAACCATGGTATGTTTGGGAAATCTGATAAAATCTCTCGTTTCGTAAATCGTGCAAAATATCTGGGCATCCATTAAGACGTGGTACAGAATTTCAACGATTATATCAAGATTTACTGCAGTCGTTATCTCTATCTTAGGATAACTGGGAGCCTCACGAGACAGCGGGAGGGCTTTTATATGATTCTTGTTATTGTTCTTGTTATTTAGCCCCAAGTTAATTGTGACTGAACAAATCTAAGATCAAAGTTATTCCATTCATGACAACTCATCTCAGTGCTGAGAACCCACGATCATATTAACCAATGTGTCTTATTTTTAAGATGGTAGACTGTGATTTGAAAGAGATTTGGCAGCTATTTTAGCAGACCACGCTTAAAAGCTTCTTCGTTGACTCGCCTTTACAGGGTAATTCAACAAGCGAGAAATATCAGCTGAGTCTTCTTCAAATCACATCCCGGTTTCTTAAAAAGAGGGGGAAAAAAGGTTTAAATTTTGTAGTAAGTGTAAATAATATATCGACAACAGGATGGTCAAGACTGGAATTTTTTTCAGCATAAATCTGCTTGACCATTTTTGTCATGGAGATAAATAAAAGCAATAGCAAAATGCATATGTTTTGTTTATACGCACATTTGCTGCCGGATAGCGTCCGGGGAAAGCTTCCTTTACGACACCGAGTGTTAAAGTTCACCGAATATCTCAGGCCAGGCGTGACAACTCTCCTCGAACGACCGAAAATGATAGATACTAGAGCTGCTTGTAATTCGTAATACAATTTCTTTCGCGTCAGCATTTAGACTTCACTCTAGATGTGTATAAGTCACAGACCAGCGATTCACTTCGTTTCGAAGCGATTTGTGTATATGGTATTGATAAGCCATAATAATAGCGAAATATCGATATCTACCATTCTCAGACGTTCAGGGCGAGTTGTCTCACCTGATCTGGGACATTCAGTGTTCTTTAACACTCCGCGTTGTGTAAGGAACTTTCTCCGGACGCTATTCATAATGTTTATGGGTGCATAAACAAAACACAAACGCTATGTTTACATTACTAGAGTTGCATGTACTTCGTAATGCTATATGAGAAAGAGACAGAAACAGAGACAGACAGACAGAAGGAGAGAAGAAGGAAGGGAAGAGGAATGTGAGTGCTAGAAATATATGCGTAAATAAGAGTAAGATGTCGTTGAAAACGCGTACAGAAAAGGACAAACAGATGTAGAAACAACTCTCGTCAGCAGTAGGATCCAGAACCTTTCAGGTTTCAGCACATTTAAAATATTGTATCAATCATCTAGAGAACTCCAGTGATTGTACACTACACTGATATGGAGAACAGTACAACAAAATACCAACTGACTTAAAATACGAAGAACATTGACTTGCGCGTAAGACTAAAAATTGCAATCAAGTAAATACAGCTTAATATAGTTAAATATTAAAGGGGGGAAATGTCCTCTTCGTCTGAGAACGGAATCAAGCAAAACAGAATTCTAGTGCAAATGGAAACAGAAAACTAATTTGATCAGACTCTAAACTGAAAGATGGTGGCGAATTAAAAAACTACAAACGAGGTATAACCGCAATAAGAAATGAATAAGAGAGCTGTAGACTGACAGACAGTCTTCCTTTAGACATATACTTATGACGCTTTAGGTCTAATCCCATTGATGTAGATTTAGCCTTTCACTATATTTTAGTCGACAAAACATTTATTAGCTTGATATGATTGATTATTAACCACCTCTGAAATCTTTGGTTTGTGCTTATAATAACAATCTGAACCACAAATTAATATATTGCAGTATTACAGGTGGTAGTGGGTTGGTGTTGTTTTTTGTTTGTTGTTATTATTAGACAGATCATATGTCATTTTTTTTTTTATCACTTAATGTTTATTTCCGAAGAGCTGAATAAGTGATGTTTTCAATAAGCATAATCTTAAAAGAAGGAAAAAGGAAAAGGGAAGAGAGAGTAAATGAGGAGGTGCAAGAAATAGTTATAAGACAGATGATGTGTGTATATGAAAGAAAAATAGGAAGTGTTTAAAAGAGAGAAATGTTAAGTATGTAGGGCGAGAATATACGTTTAAGTGTGTATAATGCCTATGTGTGGGGGATGTCTTTATGTACTTATGTGAAAGCAACAAAGAATGGGAGAGAGCAAATAGAAAATGGAAGATATACGTTTTCATGTGCGAACTATTTACATGCATGTTCGTGTTTTGCGAGATGTATGTGTGTCTGCTCTTTCAGATGTTTATGCCTCTGTTTCTTAATTTGTTTGTGTATGTGTGTCTGTGTTCTTTCATGTGTTTGTGCTTCTATTCCCTCATTTGTTTGTTGGCTTGTGTGCGTGTATGTGTGCTGTATTTGCGTTTGTGTGTGTGTATGTGTATGAGTGTGTGTGTGAGTGTAGGGAGCGTTTGCACCTTTGTGTATGTTTATATATATTTTCATGAAGATTTTGCGTGTGTTAATGAAAAATAGATAAATGGATAATGGTGCCATTAACATGGCGTAAACATATTTCTAGAATCAACATCACCCATCCAAACCCTACGTAAGACTATAATTGCAAAAACTACCTTATTCCATCTCACCCCAAACTTGCCATCAACTCCTTCCACGCCACATACCAAAATCTACATTATCACATCTGCTTATTTAATCTCCACCATATGTAATCCCTCCTCGTAAAGTGAAACACACCAATTAGAAATTTTATTATCCTAATTCTGATGTTAAGTGTTCCTTACGATGTGTTTGTTGCTCTCTTAGAATCCACTTGAAAGTTTGACATTCTTATTACTCGCGAAATTTCAGCAAAGAATCGTTCTTAGAACAGCTCTACGTTTCTACCTAGACAGGATGCGAAATCAATTGTATATAATTGTGTGTGTGTGTTTGTTTGTATGTGTGTGTGTGTGTGTATGTGTGTATGTGTGTGCGTACGTGCGTGTGTGCGTGTGTGTGAGTGTGTGAGTGAGTGTGTGTGTGTGTGTGTCTGCGTATGCATATATATACACACACATAACACGCACACACACACACACATATATATAAATATATATATACACACACATAACATAAATTCATACATGCAATATATGAATATATGTATATAAACAATATATATGCATGTATACACAAGCATATATATGTATGTATATATACATACATATATTGGCCACTTTTTTTTTTTTTGAAGGGAAAATGTCGACTTAAGGATAGAATTACAGAAAAGTTTGCTTCAGACCGAAACAGAAGGTTTACAAATTAGAAAATTGAATGGTCAGATGTTATCAAATTCTGTAACATTTCACTAAGAGATATTAGATTTTCCATTAAGCATGAAAATTAATCTGTTTCTAATTAGGTTTTCATTTCATGAAATTATCTCCCCTTTACTTTGTGCGTTTCTAAAGATTGCGGCTAAGTTTTAGTAAACTTCAATTCTTTTATTTTGTACTTGCTTCAGGAATTTGTCAACGGCTGTACTGTGGCATCGTCTTCGATGGTTTAGTTCAGTAGTTCTCAACCGGAGTCCATATGGCCCTTGGGTATCCATTGAAGATTTTGTAGTTAAAATGTATGTGCAATAAGCTGGTTATTTATACAATACACAAAATATTTAAACATTCTTTGTACAATTCTTGATAAATATAATAGGAGGTTTTAGACATCGAATGGCTATGAGGGTCTCACCCCTTCACTAAAATAGGAATCAAATGGATCAATGGACAAAAGCTAGTTGAAAACCACTGATTTAGTCGAACAAATCAGTACTTATTAGGGGTCACTTTTGTCGCATAGTTGTCAAATGGTGGATGAGAGACGAACACAACATAAGCGCACGCACGCACGCACGCACACACACACACACACACACACACACACACACACTCACACAAACGCACATATACACACAATCACACTCATACACACATACATTCACACTCACACTTATATAATATATATAAGAGGGGCTTCTTCATTGTTTCCGTTTATTAAATTCACTCACAAAACATTGGTCAACTCGGGGCTATAGTAGAAGACACTTGCTCAAGATATCATACAGTGGGGTTGAACTCAAAACTACTTTAGTTGTAAAGTGAGCTACTTGACCACACAGCTACGCCTCGGTTTTTGGTTTCATTTTCTTCTTCTGCTTACATCACTCAACATCATCACCTCGTACTTGATTGATCTAAATTCATACGAGCCAATGAAGGAGCCTTTACATGGACACTTAAACTGTTAGAAATACTAGCTAAATCTTTTTCAAAGCACACTTTACCGACTTAGATAAAAGAACGCACGGAATAATGTGGTTCTTGGTCTCATGCATATAAAGGGAGGATGTTCACAATTGGAATGTCTTTGATCATAGAAATACTCGATGAGAGTTGACTTGAAATAAAATAGTTTTAACGATACCAACCTTTGGCAAATAACAAAGGTTAAGAAAGCAAGTAACTACGTTGTATAATAATAATAATAATAATAATAATAATAATAATAATAATAATAATAATAATAATAATAATAATAGGCGCAGGAGTGGCTGTGTGGTAAGTAGCTTGCTTACGAACCCCATGGTTCCGGGTTAAGTCCCACTGCGTGGCACCTTGGGCAAGTGTCTTCTACTATAGCCTCGGGCCAACCAAAGCCTTATGAGTGGATTTGGTAGACGGAAACTGAAAGAAGCCCGTCGTATATATGTGTATATGTGTGTGTGTGTGTGTGTGTGTGTGTGTGTGTGTGTGTGTGTGTGTGTTTGTGCGTCTGTGTCCCCCCCCCCACATTGCTTGACAGCTTAACAAACGATGCTGGTGTGTTTACGTCCCCGTAAACTTACCGGTTCGGTAAAAGAGACCGATAGAATAAGTATTAGGCTTACAAAGAATAAGTCCTGGGGTCGATTTGCTCGACTAAAGGCGGTGCTCCAGCATGGCCACAGTTAAATGACTGAAACAAGTAAAAGAGTAAAAAGAGTAAAGAGTATAATAATAATAACATTGAAAAATACCCAGGTTCGAAATTTCCCCAAGACACCTGATGAAGGCTGGAGGGTATATCAGCCGAACAAACAAGATGAGGACATATATCCGTCAAATGTAAATAATGTAAATATTGTACATAATTCCTCATCTCTTAAATATAGAATTGTAAAATTTTTGCGATAACAAACGAAAAATATTGTCCCATTAGGTTTGTTTTGGTTCTATTTTCGTAAGATAGCCAGAGTATGATGAGAATGGCTCTGTTCGTAAAGAATGCCTTTTGATACCGTGTTTTTATTTTTTTGCTTTGTTTTGTTTTTTCACTTTTGACTTGCTTCAGTCATCAGACTGACTGCGACCATTCTGGGACAGTGTCTCGAAGGATTTAGTCGAAAAATTTAACTCCCGAACTTATTTTCTTTTTTAAGTCTAGAAACTATTCTATTGGTTTCTTCTTGCCGAGCTGCAAGATTACAAGGACGTAAGCAAACCAACGCCGGTCGTCAAATGATGGTAGGGGGATAAGCACAAAGACACACAAACACACACATATACATACAAACATACATACATACATACATACGTACGTACATACATGCTTTGGCAATGTACGTAGTGCTTAACTGCATGTATCTATTCTTTTCGTTGACAGACAGACAGACAGAGAGACAGACAGGTAGATAGATAGATAGATAGATAGATAGATAGATAGATAGATAGATAGATAGATAGATAGATAGATAGATGTGTGTGTACAACGGTCTTCCACGCGGTTTTCATCCACCAAATTCACTCACAAGTCATTAGTCAGCCCGGAGCTATGGTAGAAGACGCTCAAGGTGTTGCGCAGAGGGACTGAACCCGAAACCATTTGGTTCCAAAACGAGCTTCTTAACTACTCATGCCGGTATAATGTATCAATTCTAATTCACACAAGATTTTACAACAATATTCTGTACTGTGCCAGGAACACAATTACTGGAAAGATATCAGTCTAAGCCTTACCTTATGTAATATGAGTCGGCACCCTATTACAGACATTATTGTGATTCAGTGAAAAGGTTTATAATGTAAATGGTGAATTCATTCCTTAATTCCATCGAACGAGTATTCCAGCTGTTCTATCGATTGAAATCAATGTGTAATTGTGTAAGTGGCAAAGTGTCCCACTAAAAATTGCAACCAGTGGACAGAATGCAGAGCCTTGAAATCTCAAAGAGAACTTGTTAGAAACGTTTGCATTGCAAGACACATGGAATATTAGATAAGGCTCATAATAGGGTACAGACTCACGGTGCATTTATCAGGCAACTGGATCGTCAATCATACAGCCATTATGTCTTATTACAATACGCAATTAGAGGAGGAGAATGAGGAAGAGGAGAAGGCGGGGACGAGAACGACGAGATGATAATGATGATGATGATGATGATAATGGTAATGGTGGTAGTGGTGGCGGTGATGATGGTGACGATTATGATGATGACTTCTTTAATTTATTTAATTCACCTTTACCTTATTAAAAGGTTTAAATGATTGAAAAATACTATTAATATGATTATATTTCTTAGTAACGCAGAAAATGAAAAATCAACGGTGAAATGGGAAGAATTTAATAAACAAAAGCTTAAACCTTCATAATAAATTTCTCTAAATTCTCAGCTTGATAGAAGGGAAACCACCACTTATATAAAACATATATGTAGTGTGTAAATCATATTTATGTGGTTGGAAAGTTGAAGTATTCTAAGAGCGTGAACGGCTGTGTGAATTACTTCATCTTTATCAGCTGTATTTATCATGTTCCTTCAAGTTGTCATCGAATTCGGGTATTGTTTGTTTTCTCAATATTAATAGAGACAAAGAAAGCGCTCTCTCACTCACTCACTCTCCCCCCCTCTCTCTCTCTCCATATGTGTGTGTGTGTGCGTGTGTATGTATGCATATATAAATGTATATCATTATATATAGAAAGAGAGAGAAATATATATATATATATATATATATATATATATGTATATATATATATATATATATATATATATATATGTATATATATATATATATATATATATATAGGAAGAGAGAGAAATATATATATATATAGAGAGAGAGAGAAAGAGAGAAATAAATATAGATATATATATATAGAAAGAGAGAGAAATATATATATATATATATATATTTACACATATAAACATACATATATGCTTATACATGCATATATATGGTTATAGATATATAAATGTGCATGTGCGCACGCGTGTGCGTGCGTGTGTGTGTGTGTGTGTGTGTGTGTGTGTGTGTGTGTGTGTGTGTGTGTGTGTGTGTGTGTGTGTGTGTGTGTGTGTGACTCTATATATATATGTGTGTGAATGAGCATTATGTTACTGAATATAGCTGTTAATTTTTTGCGACAGAGGTTTAAATAATTATATGACGTTTCAGTGGTTTTAATTAAATGTATTCTTGGCCAGCAGAATATTAAACTAATGTGTTAAATTCATTAAAAAAAGAGTAATGTGCCTGAAGTCAATGACGTCATACCAGGATTACGTCCTCTCTGGTGTAATTGAGAGGTTTTTACCCTTTTAGCAATTCACATTCCAATACTGCATCTGCATACATCTTAATATTATACGCGTGCGTGTGTCTTATATATAGACATACATAGACATACATACATACCTACACACACATATATATATATATATATATATATATATATATATATATATATATATATATATATATATATATATATATATATGTATATATGTATGTATGTATGTATGTATGTATGTATGTATATGTATCATGTGTTTGTGTCTTTGTGTGCGTGTTTTTTTTTTGTATGTAAGTGTAAAGCTAGCTCTAACCAAAACACACTTGTTTGAATATATTCAATGTGTAATCTATATCTACAATGTAATGCGCTTAAGCAATAAACGTACATACTCACACACATGCAAGAACACACATACACATACACACACGCACACACATACACACACAGCAATAATACATGCAGGGCTTGTCTTGTAGGCACACGAACAATGCTATAACAAAATAGGCAACAACAGAAAATGATATCGGTGCTTATCATTTGCATCATTTCTAAGGGCATGTATAATTAGAATTTGCAATCTGGAATTCTGTGATTTCTCAGTTGAAAATCCTTTACTCGAAATTCCAAAATCTGAAAACCTCCAGCATCAGAATCTTTTCTTTTTTTTTTTCTTGACCGCTGACATGGCATGCCACAAAGTGCTGAGAATGTTCCACCAAATACAGCTATTATGTACCGTTATGACACGTGAATTGTGTAAGCTTTGATAATCACGTTTTGTTTTGTCTTTTGTACAGTAGTCAAAAACGTTATTTTTAGGTGAAATCTGAATTTTATCTCCATGTAAGAGTGTAACATGACTAATTTCATTGCTCATACATTTAAAAATAAAATGATGACGTTATTCAGTTTTCATTTTTATTTACCGGTAATCATGTTCAATACTATGTTTTTATAAGTTACATAAAACCTAATATCTGTACAGTAAAAAATAAAGTACAAACAGTGTAGGTGTATCATAAGTGAGGACGCATAGCCTAGTGGTTAGGGTGTTGCACTGACAACCGTGAGATCATAGTTTCAATTCCTAGACCAGATAGTGCGTTGTGTTCTTGAGCAAAACACTTCATCTCACGTTGCTCCACGATGATTTCGATACCCTAAACGTGGTGCACCGTATACCTGTTCAGGCAACATCGATTTGATGGAGGGAGTGAGCTAATGTACAGTACATACACATTCTCTTAAAATCCAACCAAAATACTACAAACCATAGTAAGTAAATTGTAAATGAATATATAAGGAATATTATTATGAAAACTAAATGCGGTGCTTGCCAACTGTATGTCAGGTTTAAGAAGTAGAGTCGATTACTTCAAAATTCCAGCGTTTTTACAAACCTTATGTATCTTCGCAATTTTTACTTGTGTGCCCCTAAGGGCAAGCGTAGTCCGGTTTCAGAACCCTAAGGCAGATGGAGCACGCAAAATATTTGCTTAATTGACTGCACAGATTCGACACTTGGCTAGCTAACGGCAACAACAGCAACTACAACAAGGGCAACAACAGAAAAAATAACAATCATAACAATCATAGCAACAATGACATATAGATAGTTTCAGTTAAATTATCAAGACGGAGTGAAATCGGTAGTCATAACAACGTGCATGTTAAAAACAATGACGAAGATTATAATTACAATTATAATCATCATTATTATTTTCCTTATTATTATTATTATTATTATTATTATTATTATTATTATTATTATTATTATCATCATCATCATCATCATCATCATCATCATCATTATTATCATCATCATTATTATCATCATCATCATTATTATGCCAGCGAGCTGGAAGAATCATTAGCGCGCCGGGCAAAATCATTAGCGGCATTTCGCCCGTCTTTACGTTCTGAGTTCAAATTCGGCCGAGGTCTGCTTTACCTTTCATCATTTCGGGGTCGATAAAATAAGTATCAGTCAAGCACTGAAGCCGATGTAATCGACTTACACCTCCCCTAAATTTCAGGTCTTGTGCCTATAGCAGAAAGGATTATTATTATTATTATTATTATTATTATTATTGTTCAGTAGTTTTATTTTTATAACGTGTTTTCACTTCACTACCGAGCGCAGCTCTGTGCGCCTTGGGTATGTGCTGTGGTTTGCTGTGGTGCTCTTATGGTTACTGTATTGAAAGTGTTTTGCGTAGGATGTGTGCAGTGCCCAGTAGTGCAACTTTCTGTATGTTATATATATTTGTAAGTCCTGGTATTTTTGTTATGTATTTGTCTGAATATTTTTTTATTATACCTAAGGCACCTACTATGATAGGAATTGTTTCTGTTTTTTTATTATTATTATTATTTTATGTTTGACTTTTGTTTTGCATTTGTACAAGTTGGATCCAAGTCTCACCCAGAGACCTCAAGAGACAACAAGTTAGAAGTTCATGTAGGTGTTATGCCTAGGGTACCACATATTTGGATTTGTACAGTTTTGTTCAAGTGAATGTTTAAGAAACCATAAGAAAATTATGTTTGCTTTAAAATTTGAGATCACATAGACAGTATTTTACGTAGGATATGGGCAGTTCCCATGAGCACTATCTTTTGGACTTCAGCCATTTTGGGGTTTCCTGGTATCTGAGCTAGGCAGTAATCGGCCCGTTTCGCTGTCATTCCCAGGGCACCTATGACAATAGGTATTGTTTTCGTCTTCAGATTCCACATTTTGCTAATTTCTATTTCAAGATCTTTATATTTGCTCAGTTTTTGGTAGGTCTTGACAGATACGTTTATATCAATTGGGACAGTCATATCAATGAGGAGGCATGATTTTTGTCTGAAGTCTTTCAGTATGATGTCTGGCCTATTTGCGTCTATCTTTCTGTCAGTTTGAATGGTGAAGTTCCAGAGGAGTGCAATGTGATCATTTTCAAGTACTGGGGGTGGTTTGTGTTCCCACCAGTTTTTATCATGGGGCAAGTCCAGGTTTTTGCATATTACCCAGTGAATATATTGTGCAGCTCTATCATGCCTGTTGAGATACTCTGTAGGCGCAAGCAGACTGCACATGGAGACAACATGATCGATGGTCTCATTTTGTTGTTGGCATATACGACATAATGGGGAGCTGCCGTTCTTTAATATGTTGGCCTGGTAGTTCTTTGTAGGTAGGCATTGATCTTGGGCTGCTATGATAAACCCCTCTGTTTCTGATTTCAATCCAGAGGCCATTAACCATTGGTGGGTAAGGGCTTTGTCAATATCTGCATTATTCGCTCTCTTTGGGTATTTGCCATTGAGAGGTTTTCCATGCCATTTTTCAGTCATAATAGCTAAGGCAGCAATTTTAGCACGGGTTTTCAAGCGCTTAGCTTTTTCTGTAGGTGTTTCTAGTTCGTCTAATTCTTGAATTTGTTGCAATTGGAATTCACTTAGATATTCCTTTGCCTGTTTTGTTACTGAGTAAGATGCTTTCTTGCTTATTATTATTATTATTATTATTATTATTATTATTATTATTATTATTATTATTATTATTATTATTATTATTATTATTATTACTACTACGATTGCGAGCTGGCGCAATCGTTAGCATGTTGGACGTAATGCTTAGCGGTATATCGCCCTTCGCTACGTTCTGAGTTCAGATTAAGCCGAGGTCGACTTTGCCTTTCATCCTTTCGGGGTCGATAAAATAAGTACCTGTTGAGTACTGGGGTCGTTGTAATCGATTATCCCCATCTCTAGCATTTCAGGCCTTGTGCCCATAGTAAAAAGGGTCATTATCATTATTATTAGGGCGGCGAGCTGGAAGAATCATCAGACGCCTAGCAAAATGTTTAGCGGTAATTCGTCCGTCTTTACGTTCTAAGATCCAATTCGATCGAGCTCAATCTTACCTTTCATCGTTTCGGGGTCGGTAAGATAAGTAACAGTTGAGCACTAGAGTCGATGTTATCGACTTACTTCCTTCTCCCATAATTGCTGGCCTTGAGCCAAAATTCGAAACCATTCTTATCATTATTATTCAGTAGTGTTATTTTTATCATGTTCTTTCATACTGCTCTGTGTACTTTGAGTAAGCGCTGTGTTTTGTTTTGATGTTGTTATTTTCACTATTGAAAGTGCTTAATATGTGTGCAGTGCCTAGTAGTGCTATTTTCTGTACGTTATATATTCGTAAGTCCTGGTGTTTTGGTTATGTACTTGTCTGTATGTTGTTGTTTTTTTTTTATCATACCTCATGCATCTATTATTATAGGGCTTGTTTCTGTTTTTAGGTTCCACATTCGGGTTGTCTCTATTTCCAGATCTTTATATTTTGAGAGTTTCTCCGTTTCTTTTAGAGATACATTGTCATCTGTTGGAATTAATACGTCAATTAGAAGGCATTTTGTCTTGCTGGTCTCTGACATCAATATCCGGTCTACTAACTTCGATCTTTCTATCTGTGTGTATGGCCATATTCCAGAGTGTGGTTGCTCTGTCATTTCCTGGGATGCACCTATACCATCTTTTTTCTGTTATCATTTCAGAATGTTGGCATAGCTTCCAGTGCATACAGGTCCCGCAAATAAAAGTCGTTCAGTCTCTGTTTTGAGTTTTGTAATTTTCAACCATTGTTGAGATTTTACTTTGTCTTTATTATTATTATTATTATTATTATTATTATTATTATTATTATTATTATCATTGTAACGTCCTGTTTTTGTCTTTATGTTGTATGTCATTTAATGTTTTTGTATATGAGTCCTTGTGGCTAATAAAAGAATAAATTATTGTTATTATTATTATTATTATTATTGTTACTACTACTACTACTACTACTACTACTACTACTACTACTACTACTACAAGCGGTGAGCTGGCAGAATCGTTTACATGCTGAACAAAATGCTTGGCGGCATTTCCCCTGGTCTTTGTGTTCTGAGTTCAAATTCTGACGTGGTCAACTTTGCCTTTCATCCTTTCAGAGTCGATAAACTAAGCACTGGATTCGATGTAATCTACTTAACCCCTCCCCAAAAAATTGCAAGCCTTATGCCAAAATCAGAAAGAGGCTGAATCGTCAGCACGCTGGGCGAAACTCTTAGCGGCATTTTGTCCGTCTTAAAGACGTTCTGAGTTCAAATTCTGCCGAGTTCAACTTTGCCTTTCATCATTTCGAGGTCGATAAATTAAGTACCAGTGAAACATTGGAGTCAATATTATCGACTTACCCACTCCCCACAAATTTCAGGCCTTGTGCCTATAATAGAAAGGATTATTTTGCTCGAAGTGGATCGCCGAATACTGTTGATCTCACGA